>NW_026608806.1:0-136513 GCF_029499605.1 Hyla sarda | reverse complement strand
TCATGGGGACACTCTATCCTCAGTATAGGTACCATGAGGACACTCTATCCTCAGTATAGGTACATGAGGGACACTCTATCCTCAGTATAGGTACATGGAGACACTCTATCCTCAGTATAGGTACATGGGGACACTCTATCCTCAGTATAGGTACATGGGGACACTCTATCCTCAGTATAGGTACATGGGGACACTCTATCCTCAGTATAGGTACATGAGGGACACTCTTTCCTCAGTATAGGTACATGGGGACACTCTATCCTCAGTATAGGTACATGGAGACACTCTATCCTCAGTATAGGTACATGGGGACACTCTATCCTCAGTATAGGTACATGGGGACACTCTATCCCTCAGTATAGGTACATGAGGACACTCTATCCTCAGTATAGGTACATGAGGACACTCTATCCTCAGTATAGGTACATGGAGACACTCTATCCTCAGTATAGGTACATGGGGACACTCTATCCTCAGTATAGGTACATGGGGACACTCTATCCTCAGTATAGGTACATGGGGACACTCTATCCTCAGTATAGGTACATGGGGACACTCTATCCTCAGTATAGGTACATGGGGACACTCTATCCTCAGTATAGGTACATGGGGACACTATCCTCATTATAGGTACATGGGGACACTCTATCCTCAGTATAGGTACATGGGGATACTCTATCCTCAGTATATGTACATGGAGACACTCTATCCTCAGTATAGGTACATGAGGGACACTCTATCCTCAGTATAGGTACATGGAGACACTCTATCCTCAGTATAGGTACATTGGGACACTCTATCCTCAGTATAGGTACATGGGGACACTCTATCCTCAGTATAGGTACATGGGGACACTCTATCCTCAGTATAGGTACATGAGGACACTCTATCCTCCAGTATAGGTACATGAGGACACTCTATCCTCAGTATAGGTACATGGAGACACTCTATCCTCAGTATAGGTACATGGGGACACTCTATCCTCAGTATAGGTACATGGGGGACACTCTATCCTCAGTATAGGTACATGGGGACACTCTATCCTCAGTATAGGTACATGGGGACACTCTATCCTCAGTATAGGTACATGGGGACACTCTATCCTCAGTATAGGTACATGGGGACACTATCCTCATTATAGGTACATGGGGACACTCTATCCTCAGTATAGGTACATGGGGATACTCTATCCTCAGTATATGTACATGGAGACACTCTATCCTCAGTATAGGTACATGAGGACACTCTATCCTCAGTATAGGTACATGGAGGACACTCTATCCTCAGTATAGGTACATTGGGACACTCTATCCTCAGTATAGGTACATGGGGACACTCTATCCTCAGTATAGGTACATGGGGGACACTCTATCCTCAGTATAGGTACATGGGGACACTCTATCCTCAATATAGGTACATGAGGACACTCTAGCCTCAGTATAGGTACATGGGGACACTATCCTCATTATAGGTACATGGGGACACTATTTCCTCAGTATAGGTACATGAGGACACTCTATCCTCACTATAGGTACATGAGGACACTCTGTCCTCAGTATAGGTACATGGGGACACTATCCTCATTATAGGTACATGGGGACACTCTATCCTCAGTATAGGTAAATGAGGACACTCTATCCTCAGTATAGGTACATGAGGACACTCTATCCTCAGTATAGGTACAGTAGGACACTCTATCCTCAGTATAGGTACATGAGGACACTATATCCTCAGTATAGGTACATGAGGACACTCTATCCTCAGTATTGGTACATGAGGACACTCTATCCTCAGTATAGGTACATGAGGACACTCTATCCTCAGTATAGGTACATGGGGACACTCTATCCTCAGTATAGGTACATGGGGACACTCTATCCTCAGTATAGGTACATGGGGACACTCTATCCTCAGTATAGGTACAGGAGGACACTCTATCCTCAGTATAGGTACATGGGGACACTCTATCCTCAGTATAGGTACATGAGGACACTCTATCCTCAGTATAGGTACATGAGGACACTCTATCCTCAGTATAGGTACATGGAGACACTCTATCCTCAGTATAGGTACATGGGGACACTCTATCCTCAGTATAGGTACATGGGGACACTCTATCCTCAGTATAGGTACATGGGGACACTCTATCCTCAGTATAGGTACATGAGGACACTCTTTCCTCAGTATAGGTACATGGGGACACTCTATCCTCAGTATAGGTACATGGAGACACTCTATCCTCAGTATAGGTACATGGGGACACTCTATCCTCAGTATAGGTACATGGGGACACTCTATCCTCAGTATAGGTACATGAGGACACTCTATCCTCAGTATAGGTACATGAGGACACTCTATCCTCAGTATAGGTACATGGAGACACTCTATCCTCAGTATAGGTACATGGGGACACTCTATCCTCAGTATAGGTACATGGGGACACTCTATCCTCAGTATAGGTACATGGGGACACTCTATCCTCAGTATAGGTACATGGGGACACTCTATCCTCAGTATAGGTACATGGGGACACTATCCTCATTATAGGTACATGGGGACACTCTATCCTCAGTATAGGTACATGGGGATACTCTATCCTCAGTATATGTACATGGAGACACTCTATCCTCAGTATAGGTACATGAGGACACTCTATCCTCAGTATAGGTACATGGAGACACTCTATCCTCAGTATAGGTACATTGGGACACTCTATCCTCAGTATAGGTACATGGGGACACTCTATCCTCAGTATAGGTACATGGGGACACTCTATCCTCAGTATAGGTACATGGGGACACTCTATCCTCAATATAGGTACATGTGGACACTCTATCCTCAGTATAAGTTCATGAGGACACTATCCTCAGTATAGGTACATGTGGACACTCTATCCTCAGTATAGGTACATGAGGACACTCTATCCTCAATATAGGTACATGTGGACACTCTATCCTCAGTATAAGTTCATGAGGACACTCTATCCTCAGTATAGGTACATGTGGACACTCTATCCTCAGTATAAGTTCATGTGGACGCTCTATCCTCAGTATAGGTACATGTGGACACTCTATCCTCAGTATAAGTTCATGAGGACACTCTATCCTCAGTATAGGTACATGTGGACACTCTATCCTCAGTATAAGTTCATGTGGACACTCTATCCTCAGTATAGGTACATGTGGACACTCTATCCTCAATATAAGTTCATGAGGACACTCTATCCTCAGTATAGGTACATGTGGACACTCTATCCTCAGTATAGGTACGTGTGGACGCTCTATCCTCAGTATAGGTACATGTGGACACTCTATCCTCAGTATAAGTTTATGAGGACACTCTATCCTCAGTATAGGTACATGTGGACACTATCCTCAGTATAGGTACGTGTGGACACTCTATCCTCAGTATAGGTACATGAGGACACTCTATCCTCAGTATAGGTACATGGGGACACTCTATCCTCAGTATAGGTACATGGGGACACTCTATCCTCAGTATAGGTACATGGGGACACTCTATCCTCAGTATAGGTACATGGGGACACTATCCTCATTATAGGTACATGGGGACACTCTATCCTCAGTATAGGTACATGGGGATACTCTATCCTCAGTATAGGTACATGTGGACACTCTATCCTCAGTATAGGTACATGAGGACACTCTATCCTCAGTATAGGTACATGGAGACACTCTATCCTCAGTATAGGTACATTGGGACACTCTATCCTCAGTATAGGTACATGGGGACACTCTATCCTCAGTATAGGTACATGGGGACACTCTATCCTCAGTATAGGTACATGGGGACACTCTATCCTCAATATAGGTACATGAGGACACTCTAGCCTCAGTATAGGTACATGGGGACACTATCCTCATTATAGGTACATGGGGACACTATTTCCTCAGTATAGGTACATGAGGACACTCTATCCTCACTATAGGTACATGAGGACACTCTGTCCTCAGTATAGGTACATGGGGACACTATCCTCATTATAGGTACATGGGGACACTCTATCCTCAGTATAGGTACATGAGGACACTCTATCCTCAGTATAGGTACAGTAGGACACTCTATCCTCAGTATAGGTACATGAGGACACTATATCCTCAGTATAGGTACATGAGGACACTCTATCCTCAGTATTGGTACATGAGGACACTCTATCCTCAGTATAGGTACATGAGGACACTCTATCCTCAGTATAGGTACATGGGGACACTCTATCCTCAGTATAGGTACATGGGGACACTCTATCCTCAGTATAGGTACATGGGGACACTCTATCCTCAGTATAGGTACAGGAGGACACTCTATCCTCAGTATAGGTACATGGGGACACTCTATCCTCAGTATAGGTACATGAGGACACTCTATCCTCAGTATAGGTACATGAGGACACTCTATCCTCAGTATAGGTACATGGAGACACTCTATCCTCAGTATAGGTACATGGGGACACTCTATCCTCAGTATAGGTACATGGGGACACTCTATCCTCAGTATAGGTACATGGGGACACTCTATCCTCAGTATAGGTACATGAGGACACTCTTTCCTCAGTATAGGTACATGGGGACACTCTATCCTCAGTATAGGTACATGGAGACACTCTATCCTCAGTATAGGTACATGGGGACACTCTATCCTCAGTATAGGTACATGGGGACACTCTATCCTCAGTATAGGTACATGAGGGACACTCTATCCTCAGTATAGGTACATGAGGACACTCTATCCTCAGTATAGGTACATGGAGACACTCTATCCTCAGTATAGGTACATGGGGACACTCTATCCTCAGTATAGGTACATGGGGACACTCTATCCTCAGTATAGGTACATGGGGACACTCTATCCTCAGTATAGGTACATGGGGACACTCTATCCTCAGTATAGGTACATGGGGACACTCTATCCTCAGTATAGGTACATGGGGACACTATCCTCATTATAGGTACATGGGGACACTCTATCCTCAGTATAGGTACATGGGGATACTCTATCCTCAGTATATGTACATGGAGACACTCTATCCTCAGTATAGGTACATGAGGACACTCTATCCTCAGTATAGGTACATGGAGACACTCTATCCTCAGTATAGGTACATTGGGGACACTCTATCCTCAGTATAGGTACATGGGGACACTCTATCCTCAGTATAGGTACATGGGGACACTCTATCCTCAGTATAGGTACATGGGGACACTCTATCCTCAATATAGGTACATGTGGACACTCTATCCTCAGTATAAGTTCATGAGGACACTATCCTCAGTATAGGTACATGTGGACACTCTATCCTCAGTATAGGTACATGAGGACACTCTATCCTCAATATAGGTACATGTGGACACTCTATCCTCAGTATAGGTACATGGAGACACTCTATCCTCAGTATAGGTACATGGGGACACTCTATCCTCAGTATAGGTACATGGGGACACTCTATCCTCAGTATAGGTACATGGGGACACTCTATCCTCAGTATAGGTACATGGGGACACTCTATCCTCAGTATAGGTACATGGGGACACTCTATCCTCAGTATAGGTACATGGGGACACTATCCTCATTATAGGTACATGGGGACACTCTATCCTCAGTATAGGTACATGGGGATACTCTATCCTCAGTATATGTACATGGAGACACTCTATCCTCAGTATAGGTACATGAGGACACTCTATCCTCAGTATAGGTACATGGAGACACTCTATCCTCAGTATAGGTACATTGGGACACTCTATCCTCAGTATAGGTACATGGGGACACTCTATCCTCAGTATAGGTACATGGGGACACTCTATCCTCAGTATAGGTACATGGGGACACTCTATCCTCAATATAGGTACATGTGGACACTCTATCCTCAGTATAAGTTCATGAGGACACTATCCTCAGTATAGGTACATGTGGACACTCTATCCTCAGTATAGGTACATGAGGACACTCTATCCTCAATATAGGTACATGTGGACACTCTATCCTCAGTATAAGTTCATGAGGACACTCTATCCTCAGTATAGGTACATGTGGACACTCTATCCTCAGTATAAGTTCATGTGGACGCTCTATCCTCAGTATAGGTACATGTGGACACTCTATCCTCAGTATAAGTTCATGAGGACACTCTATCCTCAGTATAGGTACATGTGGACACTCTATCCTCAGTATAAGTTCATGTGGACACTCTATCCTCAGTATAGGTACATGTGGACACTCTATCCTCAATATAAGTTCATGAGGACACTCTATCCTCAGTATAGGTACATGTGGACACTCTATCCTCAGTATAGGTACGTGTGGACGCTCTATCCTCAGTATAGGTACATGTGGACACTCTATCCTCAGTATAAGTTTATGAGGACACTCTATCCTCAGTATAGGTACATGTGGACACTATCCTCAGTATAGGTACGTGTGGACACTCTATCCTCAGTATAGGTACATGAGGACACTCTATCCTCAGTATAGGTACATGGGGACACTCTATCCTCAGTATAGGTACATGGGGACACTCTATCCTCAGTATAGGTACATGGGGACACTCTATCCTCAGTATAGGTACATGGGGACACTATCCTCATTATAGGTACATGGGGACACTCTATCCTCAGTATAGGTACATGGGGACACTCTATCCTCAGTATATGTACATGGAGACACTCTATCCTCAGTATAGGTACCTGAGGACACTCTATCCTCAGTATAGGTACATGGAGACACTCTATCCTCAGTATAGGTACATGGGGACACTCTATCCTCAGTATAGGTACATGGGGACACTCTATCCTCAGTATAGGTACATGGGGACACTCTATCCTCAGTATAGGTACATGGGGACACTCTATCCTCAATATAGGTACATGTGGACACTCTATCCTCAGTATAAGTTCATGAGGACACTATCCTCAGTATAGGTACATGTGGACACTCTATCCTCAGTATAGGTACATGAGGACACTCTATCCTCAATATAGGTACATGTGGACACTCTATCCTCAGTATAAGTTCATGAGGACACTCTATCCTCAGTATAGGTACATGTGGACACTCTATCCTCAGTATAAGTTCATGAGGACACTCTATCCTCAGTATAGGTACATGTGGACACTCTATCCTCAGTATAAGTTCATGTGGACGCTCTATCCTCAGTATAGGTACATGTGGACACTCTATCCTCAGTATAAGTTCATGAGGACACTCTATCCTCAGTATAGGTACATGTGGACACTCTATCCTCAGTATAAGTTCATGAGGACACTCTATCCTCAGTATAGGTACATGTGGACACTCTATCCTCAGTATAAGTTCATGAGGACACTCTATCCTCAGTATAGGTACATGTGGACACTATCCTCAGTATAGGTACGTGTGGACACTCTATCCTCAGTATAGGTACATGAGGAGACTCTATCCTCAATATAGGTACATGTGGACACTCTATCCTCAGTATAGGTACATGTGGACACTCTATCCTCAGTATAGGTACATGTGGACACTCTATCCTCAGTATAGGTACATGGGGACACTCTATCCTCAGTATAAGTTCATGAGGACACTCTATCCTCAGTATAGGTACATGTGGACACTATCCTCAGTATAGGTACGTGTGGACACTCTATCCTCAGTATAGGTACATGAGGACACTCTATCCTCAATATAGGTACATGTGGACACTCTATCCTCAGTATAGGTACATGTGGACACTCTATCCTCAGTATAGGTACGTGTGGACACTCTATCCTCGGTAGAAGTAACATAGGGACACAAATACTATATCGCCAGTAAGAGAGACAAGGGGACACTCACCTATCAGACGATACTTTAGCTGCCCATTGCTTCCTGTGTCCAGGTCCCAGGCTCGGAGGACACATAGTGTTATTGGTTCCTGATTCTCAGGAACTTCAAGGAAAATGCTGTTGCTTTCAAATACAGGAGCGTTGTCATTCTCATCCCCCACAGTGATATGAATCCGGACTTCAGACACCTTGGGTGGGGACCCTCCATCCCGAGCATATGCTACAACAAATGATGGGGAAAGTAGTCAGTACACAGTAGACAGGCTGTGGTCATGGAGAAGGTGTCACTCTAGATATACCTGTCAGCTTGTAGACATCTTTTTTCTCTCGGTCTAGTGGCTTTTTGGTGGTAAGGATTCCACTCTGAGGATGAAGTGAGAATTCTTCGCTGGTACCTCCACCATACGTCACTTGTCCTCCAGGGCCTAATATTGAAGTATATGTGTTTGTCAGGATGAGCCTCAGTAACCACCATTTCCGCTCATACCTTCTTCTACTCACCGAGATCTCTGTCCATAGCCTGCAGTCGGAGGACAGTGGTGCCTGCCGCCTGGTTCTCCTTCACGTGGCCTTCATACTGTGCTTTCTCAAATGTGGGAACATCATCATTCACATCGAGAACCGAGACGGAAAGTGTCTGTGTGCTGGAAAGGCGTGGAGATCCGTAATCCATGGCTACCAGAGTTAGGTTGTACCCGGCCGTCTCTTCACGGTCCAATCCTCTGACCACAGAGAGCGCTCCTGTATATAGCAGACGATGTCACCAACAGTGTCAGACACTTACTAACGCTAAAACCTTCACTTTAGTTTTTTTTATTCATATTTTATTTCACCTTTATCACATATTGCTCTGCATATTTATCAGGAGTTTTGTTGGATTTTACAGGAGTCTGCATTGTGACAGGGTTATTCAGGAATAGAAGAACACAGCTCATTTCTTTCAAAAACATCTCCACGTTTGTCTCCAGGTTGTGTGTGGTTTTATAACTTGGCTCTATTCACTTTAATGGAACTGAGCTGCAGAACCGCACCCAACCTGGAGACAGACGGGAAAGAAAGTAACTCTGTTTTATATATTCCTGGATTACCCCTTTAACCGAGAAACCTGAACAAGTGATGTGGCTTCTGCAATCTTTTCACTCTTCTAGTCTTTATCCACCTTTAGATAAAAACATGCCATACTGGCTGCATGGTCTTTTTTTGAGCCAAAAATGCTTGGACCAAAATTTAAGGAATTTGAAACATGGTACCACATGGCATTTTTTTATTTTACTTTTTTTTTTTTTTTTTTTTACTCTTTAGTGGTGTTTTTAGCTTTGTAGCTGTTTTTCTAAATCGCAGTAGCTCTGGGTATGTTTTTTTTTCTCAGGTGTGGTGTTTATGGGGCCTGACTTGCAGGAGACAGGCCCCATAGACTTATAATGCAGCCCGTCTCCTGCATGGGAACGGTGATTGTTGCGTGTGTCCCTGGTGTGAACAAGGTCTAATCCAACTTTAGACTCCAGAGTTCGGCAAAATGAGAAGAACCGACTAACTAATGTCATCTTTGGGGAAAAATGTCTCAAAGTGGTGCAAAACTTTGCGCTTTGGCACAGAGGGAAAACCCACCAAATAGACTAAGGGAAGAGTAACAGGTTGATAAATCTAGTGGAATTTGGGCTCAAAAAACCAAATGTCCCATTTCGAAATACCCAACAAATAGACAAAAACTCAACAATGCCAGCATTACTACAACCAGCCGCATCACCGACAACACCAAAACTACTACCAGTCCTATCATAAGGAATACCAACATTACTACAACCAGCCACATCACAAACAATACCTACACTGCTACCAGTCCTATCATAAGGAATACACCAACATTACTACAACCAATCACATCACCGACAACACCAACACTATTACCAGTCCTATCATAATGAATACCAACATTACTACAACCAACCACATCACCGACACCAACACTACTACCAGTCCCATCATAAGGAATACCAACATTACTACAACCAACCACATCACCGGCACCAACACTACTACCAGTCCCATCATAAGGAATACCAACATTACTACAACCAACCACATCACAAACAATACCAACACTGCTACCAGTCCTATCATAAGGAATACACCAACATTACTACAACCAACCACATCACCGACAACACCAACACTATTACCAGTCCTATCATAATGAATACCAACATTACTACAACCAACCACATCACTGACACCAACACTACTACCAGTCCCATCATAAGGAATACCAACATTACTACAACCAACCACATCACCGGCACCAACACTACTACCAGTCCCATCATAAGGAATACCAACATTACTACAACCAGCCACATCACCAACACCAACACTACTACCAGTCCTATCATAAGGAATACCAACATTACTACAACCAACCACATCACCAACACCAACACTACTACCAGTCCTATCATAAGGAATACCAGCATTACTACAACCAGCCACATCACCGACACCAACACTACTACCAGTCCTAATATAAGGAATGCACCAACATTACTACAACCAACCACATCACCGACAACACAAACACTACTACCAGTCCTATCATAAGGAATACCAGCATTACTACAACCAGCCACATCACCGACAACACTAACACTACTACCAGTCCTATCATAAGGAATACCAACATTACTACAACCAACCACATCACCGACACCAACACTACTACCAGTCCTATCATAAGGAATACCAACATAACTACAACAAACCACATCACCGACACCAACACTACTACCAGTCCTATCATAAGGAATACACCAACATTACTACAACCAACCACATCACCGACAATACCAACACTACTACCAGTCCTATCATAAGGAATACACCAACATTACTACAACCAGCCACATCACCGACACCAACACTACTACCAGTCCCATCAAAAGGAATAACAACATTACTACAACCAACTATACCACAGACAATACCAACACTACTACCAGTCCTATCATAAGGAATACCAACATTACTACAACCAGCCACATCACCAACAATACCAACACTACTACCAGTCCCATCATAAGGAATACCAACATTACTACAACCAGCCACATCACAGACAACACCAACACTACTACCAGTCCTATCATAAGGAATACCAACATTGCTACAACCAACCACATCACCGACAACACCAACACTGCTACCAGTCCTATCATAAGGAATACACCAACATTACTACAACCAACCACATCACCGACAACACCAACACTACTACCAGTCCTATCATAAGGAATACCAACATTACTACAACCAGCCACATCACAAACAATACCAACACTATTACCAGTCCCATCATAAGGAATACCAACATTACTACAACCAACCACATCACCGGCACCAACACTACTACCAGTCCCATCATAAGGAATACCAACATTACTACAACCAACCACATCACAAACAATACCAACACTGCTACCAGTCCTATCATAAGGAATACACCAACATTACTACAACCAACCACATCACCGACAACACCAACACTATTACCAGTCCTATCATAATGAATACCAACATTACTACAACCAACCACATCACTGACACCAACACTACTACCAGTCCCATCATAAGGAATACCAACATTACTACAACCAACCACATCACCGGCACCAACACTACTACCAGTCCCATCATAAGGAATACCAACATTACTACAACCAGCCACATCACCAACACCAACACTACTACCAGTCCTATCATAAGGAATACCAACATTACTACAACCAACCACATCACCAACACCAACACTACTACCAGTCCTATCATAAGGAATACCAGCATTACTACAACCAGCCACATCACCGACACCAACACTACTACCAGTCCTAATATAAGGAATGCACCAACATTACTACAACCAACCACATCACCGACAACACAAACACTACTACCAGTCCTATCATAAGGAATACCAGCATTACTACAACCAGCCACATCACCGACAACACTAACACTACTACCAGTCCTATCATAAGGAATACCAACATTACTACAACCAACCACATCACCGACACCAACACTACTACCAGTCCTATCATAAGGAATACCAACATAACTACAACAAACCACATCACCGACACCAACACTACTACCAGTCCTATCATAAGGAATACACCAACATTACTACAACCAACCACATCACCGACAATACCAACACTACTACCAGTCCTATCATAAGGAATACACCAACATTACTACAACCAGCCACATCACCGACACCAACACTACTACCAGTCCCATCAAAAGGAATAACAACATTACTACAACCAACTATACCACAGACAATACCAACACTACTACCAGTCCTATCATAAGGAATACCAACATTACTACAACCAGCCACATCACCAACAATACCAACACTACTACCAGTCCCATCATAAGGAATACCAACATTACTACAACCAGCCACATCACAGACAACACCAACACTACTACCAGTCCTATCATAAGGAATACCAACATTGCTACAACCAACCACATCACCGACAACACCAACACTGCTACCAGTCCTATCATAAGGAATACCAACATTACTACAACCAGCCACATCACAAACAATACCAACACTATTACCAGTCCTATCATAAGGAATACACCAACATTACTACAACCAACCACATCACCGGCACCAACACTACTACCAGTCCCATCATAAGGAATACCAACATTACTACAACCAGCCACATCACAGACAACACCAACACTACTACCAGTCCTATCATAAGGAATACACCAACATTACTACAACCAGCCACATCACAGACAACACCAACACTACTACCAGTCCTATCATAAGGAATACCAACATTACTACAACCAACCACATCACAGACAACACTAACACTACTACCAGTCCTATCATAAGGAATACACCAACATTACTACAACCAGCCACATCACAGACAACACTAACACTACTACCAGTCCTATCATAAGGAATACACCAACATTACTACAACCAACCACATCACCGACAACACCAACACTACTACCAGTCCTATCATAAGGAATACCAACATTACTACAACCAACCACATCACAGACAACATTAACACTACTACCAGTCCTATCATAAGGAATACCAACATTACTACAACCAACCACATCACCAACACTACTACCAGTCCTATCATAAGAAATACCAACATTACTACAACAAGCCACATCACCGACACCAACACTACTACCAGTCCTATCATAAGGAATACCAACATTACTACAACCAGCCACATCACCGACAACACCAACACTGCTACCAGTCCTATCATAAGGAATACACCAACATTACTACAACCAACCACATCACCGACAACACCAACACTACTACCAGTCCTATCATAAGGAATACAAACATTACTACAACCAACCACATCACCAACAACATTAACACTACTACCAGTCCTATCATAAGGAATACCAACATTACTACAACCAACCACATCACAGACAACACTAACACTACTACCAGTCCTATCATAAGGAATACCAACTTTACTTCAACCAACCACATCACAGACAACACCAACACTACTACCAGTCCTATCATAAGGAATACACAAACATTACTACAACCAGCCACATCACAGACAACACCAACACTACTACCAGTCCTATCATAAGGAATACCAACATTACTACAACCAACCACATCACAGACAACACCAACACTACTACCAGTCCTATCATAAGGAATACACCAACATTACTACAACAAACCACATCACCAACAACACCAACACTACTACCAGTCCCATCATAAGGAATACCAACATTACTACAACCAGCCACATCACCGACACCAACACTACTACCAGTCCCATCAAAAGGAATAAAAACATTACTACAACCAACTAGACCACAGACAACACCAACACTACCACCAGTCCTACCATAAGGAATATCAGCATTACTACAACCAGCCACATCACCGACAACACCAAAACTACTACCAGTCCCATCAAATGGAATAACAACATTACTACAACCAGCCACATCACAGACAACACCAACACTACTACCAGTCCTATCATAAGGAATACACCAACATTACTACAACAAACCACATCACCAACAACACCAACACTACTACCAGTCCCATCATAAGGAATACCAACATTACTACAACCAGCCACATCACCGACACCAACACTACTACCAGTCCCATCAAAAGGAATAAAAACATTACTACAACCAACTAGACCACAGACAACACCAACACTACCACCAGTCCTACCATAAGGAATATCAGCATTACTACAACCAGCCACATCACCGACAACACCAAAACTACTACCAGTCCCATCAAATGGAATAACAACATTACTACAACCAGCCATATCACACACAACACCAACACTACTACCAGTCCTAGCATAAGGAATACCAACATTACTACAACCAACCACATCACAGACAAGACCAACACTACTACCAGTCCTATCATGAGGAATACACCAACATTACTACAACCAGCCACATCACCGACACCAACACTACTACCAGTCCTATCATAAGGAATACACCAACATTACTACAACCAGCCACATCACCGACACCAACACTACTACCAGTCCCATCAAAAGGAATAAAAACATTACTACAACCAACTAGACCACAGACAACACCAACTTTACCACCAGTCCTACCATAAGAAATATCAGCATTACTACAACCAGCCACATCACCGACAACACCAAAACTACTACCAGTCCCATCGAATGGAATAACAACATTACTACAACCAGCCAAATCACAGACAACACCAACACTACTACCAGTCCTATCATAAGGAATACACCAACATTACTACAACCAACCACATCACAGACAAGACCAACACTACTACCAGTCCTATCATGAGGAATACACCAACATTACTACAACCAGCCACATCACCGACACCAACACTACTACCAGTCCTATCATAAGGAATACACCAACATTACTACAACCAGCCACATCACCGACACCAACACTACTACCAGTCCCATCAAAAGGAATAAAAACATTACTACAACCAACTAGACTACAGACAACACCAACACTACCACCAGTCCTACCATAAGGAATATCAGCATTACTACAACCAGCCACATCACCGACAACACCAAAACTACTACCAGTCCCATCAAATGGAATAACAACATTACTACAACCAGCCATATCACAGACAACACCAACACTACTACCAGTCCTAGCATAAGGAATACCAACATTACTACAACCAACCACATCACAGACAAGACCAACACTACTACCAGTCCTATCATGAGGAATACACCAACATTACTACAACCAGCCACATCACCGACACCAACACTACTACCAGTCCTATCATAAGGAATACACCAACATTACTACAACCAGCCACATCACCGACACCAACACTACTACCAGTCCCATCAAAAGGAATAAAAACATTACTACAACCAACTAGCCCACAGACAACACCAACACTACCACCAGTCCTACCATAAGGAATATCAGCATTACTACAACCAGCCACATCACCGACAACACCAAAACTACTACCAGTCCCATCAAAAGGAATAACAACATTACTACAACCAGCCACATCACAGACAACACCAACACTACTACCAGTCCTATCATAAGGAATACACCAACATTACTACAACCAGCCACATCACAGACAACACCAACACTACTACCAGTCCTATCATAAGGAATACCAACATTACTACAACCAGCCACATCACAGACAACACCAACACTACTACCAGTCCTATCATAAGGAATACACCAACATGACTACAACTAACCACATCACCGACAACACCAACACTACTACCAGTCCTATCATAAGGAATACCAACATTACTACAACCAGCCACATCACCGACACCAACACTACTACCAGTCCCATCATAAGGAATACCAACATTACTACAACCAGCCACATCACCGACACCAACACTACTACCAGTCCCATCATAAGGAATACACCAACATTACTACAACCAGCCACATCACCGACAACACCAACACTACTACCAGTCCTATCATAAGGAATACAAACATTACTACAACCAACCACATCACCGACACCAACACTACTACCAGTCCCATCATAAGGAATACCAACATTACTACAACCAGCCACATCACCAACACCAACACTACTACCAGTCCCATCAAAAGGAAAAAAAACATTACTACAACCAACTAGACCACAGACAACACCAACACTACCACCAGTCCTACCATAAGAAATATCAGCATTACTACAACCAGCCACATCACCGACAACACCAAAACTACTACCAGTCCCATCGAATGGAATAACAACATTACTACAACCAGCCATATCACAGACAACACCAACACTACTACCAGTCCTATCATAAGGAATACACCAACATTACTACAACCAACCACATCACAGACAAGACCAACACTACTACCAGTCCTATCATGAGGAATACACCAACATTACTACAACCAGCCACATCACCGACACCAACACTACTACCAGTCCTATCATAAGGAATACACCAACATTACTACAACCAGCCACATCACCGACACCAACACTACTACCAGTCCCATCAAAAGGAATAAAAACATTACTACAACCAACTAGACCACAGACAACACCAACACTACCACCAGTCCTACCATAAGGAATATCAGCATTACTACAACCAGCCACATCACCGACAACACCAAAACTACTACCAGTCCCATCAAAAGGAATAACAACATTACTACAATCAGCCACATCACAGACAACACCAACACTACTACCAGTCCTATCATAAGGAATACCAGCATTACTACAACCAGCCACATCACCGACAACACCAACACTGCTACCAGTCCTATCATAAGGAATACAAACATTACTACAACCAACCACATCACCGACAACACCAACACTACTACCAGTCCTATCATAAGGAATACACCAACATTACTACAACAAACCACATCACAGACAACACCAACACTACTACCAGTCCTATCATAAGGAATACACCAACATTACTACAACAAACCACATCACAGACAAGACCAACACTACTACCAGTCCTATCATAAGGAATACCAACATTACTACAACCAACCACATCACAGACAACACTAACACAACTACCAGTCCTATCATAAGGAATACACCAACATTACTACAACCAACCACATCACAGACAAGACCAACACTACTACCAGTCCTATCATAAGGAATACACCAACATTACTACAACCAGCCACATCACCAACGACACCAACACTACTATCAGTCCTATCATAAGGAATACACCAACATGACTACAACCAACCACATAACAGACAACACAAACAATACTACCAGTCCCATCATAAGGAATACACCAACATTACAGATCCCCAGAAGGCCATCCTAATGCATAAAGACAATGAAGTATATAACAGCCTCTTACCTGTGCTTGGGTGTATTTGGAACCTGCCCTCCTCATTGCCTGCAACTAGCTGATAACCAATCCGTCCATTCTCTCCCAGGTCCGGGTCTTGTGCTACCAAAAAAAGAGCTGTAGATCCTACAGGAAGGTCCTCTGACAACCATACAACAGACGGTGTGATGAACTGAGGGGTATTATCATTGCGATCACTAAGAAAAATTCTTGCAGTAACAGAAGTGGAGCGACGTTGACTTGCATTCAGTGCACAATCTCTGGCCTCCACCATCAGCAAGTAAGACGACACTTTTTCCCGATCCAGTGCGTGCGCTATGCTCATCACACCTGTCTCTGCATCCAGGCGAAAAATACTTTCCGCAGACTCTGGCTCCTGACGCAGTAAGGAATATCGAAGCTGACTGTTGGGACCCGGTCCATCTCGGTCCAGAGCTTCGAAAGTGAAGACAGATGAACCGACTTGAGCATCCTCTGCTACCACCAATGTCAGGGGATCCTCAGGGAACACAGGGGAATGATCGTTTTTGTCCTGGACTTCAATGTCTACTTGAACTATTCGAGGTGGTAAGTATACACCTGTCACTTCTCTTGCTTCCTCAACATTCACTCTCAGGCTATACCGAGGCTGAGACTCAAAGTCCAGTTCTTTTACCAGGAAGATATTACCTGTCCGCCCATCCACCATAAAGGTCCCATTTGGGTCGTCCATTAAGGTGTAGATAGCGGAGCCATGGGGAGTTTTAGGGGAAATGGAACCTAAAAGTGATCCAGGTGGCAATCCTTCTATTGGTGTAAGGACAAGTGCACTAGGATTGGGCTTCGTTGGGTGTCTGGCAGATGGTAAAACCTGTAAAATACAAACATATGTATGATGTACACATACTCCACCTCAGCTTCTGAATGCAAATGGTAAATCACATTGTATCTGGCTAGTACCTGTATACGGAGGGTGGCCTCTGTGCTTTTGGGAGGAGATCCAGTGTCTTGGGCCTGAACAGTCATTGTGTAGAGAGATCGTTCTGCATGGTGAATAGAAGTTGCTGTACGCAGCTCTCCTGTGTGTGGATGCAAGGAGAACCGCTCTGCCCATGGACCTGCCAAGGTGACAATGCTGGTTACTAAATGAAGGATACGCAGGGGTTGGTGGTGCTTTTCCTGTCCGATATACATAGACTTATTCCTCTCACCCAGTTCTGTGCACTACAGTAGGGCAGGAAATCAGCTCATTATGTCATCAGGCATCTGCAGTGTCATTCATTACGTTATCTGTCATCCATGATGTCATCAGTCATTCATTATATCACCAGTCATTAAGGCATGAACCAATATCATTCTCATCATCATACAATTGTTCATGAAGTCATCAATCATTAATTACATCATCATTACATTAGGTCAACATAAATCCATCATGTCCTCATTTATCCATTATTACTTCTGTCCTAGTACCTGAGACTCTTTACCTTTCATTATTGTGGGATTTTTACCAATGGGTTTATACTTTTTGGGGTAGGTACCTGATAGGATATAGGTCACTGTCCCATTCTCGCCTTCATCTGCATCCTTGGCCAAGATGGATGCCACAAATGCACCAGACAGTTTTCCTTCCATTACCTAAAGAGGGAACATTTATAGAGGACACTGAGAGACAGGAACAAGGAAGATGGAGCTGAAGGTGATGTCCTCTCTGTTTTGGCCAGTACCTGGACAGTGGTCTCTCTCCCAGGACTGGGATGCAGGAAGACTGGATGGTTGTCATTCTCATCCAGCACTGACACATGGATGGTGCCGGTCACACTGCGTGGAGGGGCCCCTCCATCCTGGGCTATGACCAGGAGCTGATAGGTGGCTTGGTTCTCCCGGTCCAGACTCCGTCTTACTGATAATTCCCCTACATAAAAACAGGTGTCTTATTACTATAGCATTACAAATGTCTTCTTTTTCATACATGTAAGGTGACCATTTATTTATTTGTATTTTTGTGGAGGGGCTGGTTTGTGTGCGCCCCCTGAAAATTCTGCAATCTTTTTATGGGACTACAAAACCATAAAACATACTACAAATCTGACTAGTGAAGATGAATCACTGGTCCTACCTGTGTGCGGATGAATGGTGAAGTCAGTCTCTTGTGCGGGAAGTCTGTATGTCACCCGTCCATTTTGTCCTGCGTCTCTGTCTGTAGCGCTAACTCTTCCCACAATCTCTCCTGGTGGTCGATTCTCGGAGATGCTCATGAAATACCGCTCCTCACTTAGTCGTGGAGCGTTGTCATTCTCATCAGTGACTCGCACGCGTACGGTACAAGTGGCGGTGCGTCCTCCAGTACCCCCTGATGCCAGCACTGCCAGTACATATACTTCTCGACTTTCCCTATCCAATGCTCCTCGGACGTACAACCATCCAGTCTCTGGCTCCACACTAAATCCCACCGCATCAGCATCTGTTCTCAGCCTGTAACGTAAAGGATTCTCCTTTCCACCAGGAAGTAATGCTTGTACCTGCAAAAGTCTGCTCATGGGGGGGCTTCCTTCCCGGACCTCTACACGATAGTCAGAGGCTCCACAGGCTGGCTCAGACTCCTGCTCAATCACAAGGACTGTGATCTCTAACTCAGAAGAAAGTTGGGGGAAGCCACCATCAAGTGCAAGTACACGGAGATCATAACTCTCCTGGTTCAGGGGTCCGGTGATCTGGATCTGTCCAGAACTATCTATGCTGAAGGGGCCCTGAGGAACAAGCTGATAGTGGATCTGGCCATTGGCTCCCACATCCAGGTCTTGCGCTTTTGCAGTAAATATGATGGAGTCAATAGGGGTGGATGCCTGGATTCTGAGGGTGTGTGAGGATGACATAAACGTTGGTGGATTATCATTAACATCGGTGATTCGCAGAGTGACCCGTGCTCTGGTGTAGGCTGGGGGAGACCCACTTTGGGCCTGGACTTCCAGAAGAAGCTCAGTGTCTTGTTCTCGATCGAGCTGCCGATGTGTAGACAATACTCCAGAATGAGGGTCCAGGGATAAAAGTCCACCGGGATCACCATAGGCCAAAGAGTAGAGGATTACACCAGGGGCACCTAGAAAGATGAAGAGTAGATACACCCATTTGTAATATCACAGTCAGTATACAGCATCACACCTTAGAGAGGAAACTATGACAATTGAACATCCAACTGGTATGTAGTGACAGATGGAGGAGGAGGAGAGTAGAATGGTCCAGAAAGTACCTGGTGGGTTAGTTGCCTTCACACTGCCCACAATGGTCCCTGGTGGCGTGTCTTCAGGTACCACAAAGTCATACTGAGGCTGGAGAAATGTTGGTATATGGGCAGAGCTTGGTAAGATGCTGATGTTCACCCAAGCGTTCACTTCAGCTCTTACTCCACCTCCATCCTGGGCTCCCACCTCAAGATGGAGGACAGAGCCAGCCCGGGCAGACAGAGAGCGTGCTACCAAGAGGGTACCTAAAAGAGAGGGTCAGAGTCATAATACAGACCCTTCAAGATGGTAAAATTACACAATATGTAAGGATCCTATGGACAGTGTACTGCCACCATGATAGAAGCGTAAGGATAATGCACGACTGTTAATGTAAGATTTCAAGGATAATATAGTACCACCACCAGAGGATTTCTAGGATAATATAGTACCACCACCAGAGGATTTCTAGGATGATATAGTACCACCACCATAGGATTTCTAGGATAATATAGTACCACCACCAGAGGATTTCTAGGATAATATAGTACCACCACCATAGGATTTCTAGGATAATATAGTACCACCACCAGAGGATTTCTAGGATAATATAGTACCACCACCATAGGATTTCTAGGATAGTATAGTACCACCACCAGAGGATTTCTAGGATAATATAGTACCACCACCAGAGGATTTCTAGGATAATATAGTACCACCACCAGAGGATTTCTAGGATAATATAGTAACACCACCATAGGATTTCTAGGATAATATGGTACCACCACCATAGGATTTCTAGGATAATATAGTACCACCACCATAGGATTTCTAGGATAATATAGTACCACCACCAGAGGATTTCTAGGATAATATAGTACCACCACTACAGGATTTCTAGGATAATATAGTACCACCACCATAGGATTTCTAGGATAATATAGTACCACCACCAGAGGATTTCTAGGATAATATAGTACCACCACTACAGGATTTCTAGGATAATATAGTACCACCACCATAGGATTTCTAGGATATTATAGTACCACCACCATAGGATTTCTAGGATAATATAGTACCACCACCATAGGATTTCTAGGATAATATAGTACCACCACCAGAGGATTTCTAGGATAATATAGTACCACCACCAGAGGATTTCTAGGATAATATAGTACCACCACCAGAGGATTTCTAGGATAATATAGTACCACCACCAGAGGATTTCTAGGATAATATAGTACCACCACCAGAGGATTTCTAGGATAATATAGTACCACCATCATAGGATTTCTAGGATAATATAGTACCACCACCAGAGGATTTCTAGGATAATATAGTACCACCACCATAGGATTTCTAGGATAATATAGTACCACCACCAGAGGATTTCTAGGATAATATAGTACCACCACCAGAGGATTTCTAGGATAATATAGTACCACCACCATAGGATTTCTAGGATAATATAGTACCACCACCAGAGGATTTCTAGGATAATATAGTACCACCACCATAGGATTTCTAGGATAATATGGTACCACCACCATAGGATTTCTAGGATAATATAGTACCACCACCATAGGATTTCTAGGATAATATAGTACCACCACCATAGGATTTCTAGGATAATATAGTACCACCACCAGAGGATTTCTAGGATAATATAGTACCACCACCATAGGATTTCTAGGATGATATAGTACCACCACCATAGGATTTCTAGGATAATATAGTACCACCACCAGAGGATTTCTAGGATAATATAGTACCATCACCAGAGGATTTCTAGGATAATATAGTTCCACCACCATAGGATTTCTAGGATAATATAGTACCACCACCATAGGATTTCTAGGATGATATAGTACCACCACCATAAGATTTCTAGGATAATATAGTTCCACCACCATAGGATTTCTAGGATAATATAGTTCCACCACCATAGGATTTCTAGGATAATATAGTACCACCACCATAGGATTTCTAGGATAATATAGTACCATCACCATAGGATTTCTAGGATGATATAGTACCACCACCATAGGATTTCTAGGATAGTATAGTACCACCACCATAGGATTTCTAGGATGATATAGTACCACCACCAGAGGATTTCTAGGATAATATAGTACCACCACCAGAGGATTTCTAGGATAATATAGTACCACCACCATGGGATTTCTAGGATGATATAGTACCACCACCAGAGGATTTCTAGGATGATATAGTACCACCACCATAGGATTTCTAGGATAATATAGTACCACCACCAGAGGATTTCTAGGATAATATAGTACCACCACCATGGGATTTCTAGGATGATATAGTACCACCACCAGAGGATTTCTAGGATGATATAGTACCACCACCATAGGATTTCTAGGATAATATAGTACCACCACCAGAGGATTTCTAGGATAATATAGTACCACCACCATAGGATTTCTAGGATAATATAGTACCACCACCATAGGATTTCTAGGATGATATAGTACCACCACCATAGGATTTCTAGGATAATATAGTACCACCACCAGAGGATTTCTAGGATAATATAGTACCACCACCATAGGATTTCTAGGATAATATAGTACCACCACCATAGGATTTCTAGGATGATATAGTACCACCACCAGAGGATTTCTAGGATGATATAGTACCACCACCAGAGGATTTCTAGGATGATATAGTACCATCACCAGAGGATTTCTAGGATAATATAGTTCCACCACCATAGGATTTCTAGGATAATATAGTTCCACCACCATAGGATTTCTAGGATAATATAGTTCCACCACCATAGGATTTCTAGGATAATATAGTACCACCACCATAGGATTTCTAGGATAATATAGTACCACCACTATAGGATTTCTAGGATAATATAGTACCACCACCATAGGATTTCTAGGATAATATAGTACCACCACCATAGGATTTCTAGGATAATATAGTACCACCACCATAGGATTTCTAGGATAATATAGTACCACCACCATAGGATTTCTAGGATAACATAGTACCACCACCATAGGATTTCTAGGATAATATAGTACCACCACCATAGGATTTCTAGGATAACATAGTACCACCACCATAGGATTTCTAGGATAATATAGTACCACCACCATAGGATTTCTAGGATAATATAGTACCACCACCATAGGATTTCTAGGATAATATAGTACCACCACCATAGGATTTCTAGGATAATATAGTACCACCACCATAGAATTTCTAGGATAATATAGTACCACCACCAGAGGATTTCTAGGATAATATAGTACCACCACCAGAGGATTTCTAGGATAATATAGTACCACCACCAGAGGATTTCTAGGATAATATAGTACCACCACCAGAGGATTTCTAGGATAATATAGTACCACCACCATAGGATTTTTAGGATAATATAGTACCACCACCAGAGGATTTCTAGGATAATATAGTACCACCACCATAGGATTTCTAGGATAATATAGTACCACCACCAGAGGATTTCTAGGATGATATAGTACCACCACCATAGGATTTCTAGGATAATATAGTACCACCACCAGAGGATTTCTAGGATATTATAGTACCACTACCATAGGATTTCTAGGATAATATAGTACCACCACCATAGGATTTCTAGGATAATATAGTACCACCACCAGAGGATTTCTAGGATGATATAGTACCACCACCAGAGGATTTCAAGGATAATATAGTACCACCACCAGAGGATTTCTAGGATAATATAGTACCACCACCATAGGATTTCTAGGATGATATAGTACCACCACCAGAGGATTTCTAGGATAATATAGTACCACCACCATAGGATTTCTAGGATATTATAGTACCACCACCATAGAATTTCTAGGATGATATAGTACCACCACCATAGGATTTCTAGGATAATATAGTACCACCACCATAGGATTTCTAGGATAATATAGTACCACCACCATAGGATTTCTAGGATAATATAGTACCACCACCATAGGATTTCTAGGATGATATAGTACCACCACCACTACAGGATTTCTAGGATAATATAGTACCACCACTACAGGATTTCTAGGATGATATAGTACCACCACCATAGGATTTCTAGGATAATATAGTACCACCACCATAGGATTTCTAGGATGATATAGTACCACCACCACTACAGGATTTCTAGGATGATATAGTACCACCACTACAGGATTTCTAGGATGATATAGTACCACCACCATAGGATTTCAAGGATAATATAGTACCACCACCATAGGATTTCTAGGATAGTATAGTACCACCACCATAGGATTTCTAGGATAATATAGTACCACCACCATAGGATTTCTAGGATAATATAGTACCACCACCAGAGGATTTCTAGGATAATATAGTACCACCACCATAGGATTTCTAGGATAGTATAGTACCACCACCATAGGATTTCTAGGATAATATAGTACCAGCACCATAGGATTTCTAGGATAATATAGTACCACCACCATAGGATTTCTAGGATAATATAGTACCACCACCATAGGATTTCTAGGATAGTATAGTACCACCACCATAGGATTTCTAGGATAATATAGTACCACCACCATAGGATTTCTAGGATAATATAGTACCACCACTATAGGATTTCTAGGATAATATAGTACCACCACCAGAGGATTTCTAGGATGATATAGTACCACCACCATAGGATTTCTAGGATAATATAGTACCACCACCATAGGATTTCTAGGATAATATAGTACCACCACCATAGGATTTCTAGGATAATATAGTACCACCACCATAGGATTTCTAGGATGATATAGTACCACCACCATAGGATTTCTAGGATAATATAGTACCACCACCATAGGATTTCTAGGATGATATAGTACCACCACCATAGGATTTCAAGGATAGTATAGTACCACCACCAGAGGATTTCTAGGATAATATAGTACCACCACCAGACGATTTCTAGGATAATATAGTACCACCACCATAGGATTTCTAGGATAATATAGTACCACCACCATAGGATTTCTAGGATAATATAGTACCACCACCATAGGATTTCTAGGATAATATAGTACCACCACCATAGGATTTCTAGGATAATATAGTACCACCACCATAGGATTTCCAGGATAATACAGTACCACCACCATAGGATTTCTAGGATAATATAGTACACCACCATAGGATTTCTGGGATAATATAGTACCACCACCATAGGATTTCTAGGATAATATAGTACCACCACCATAGGATTTCTAGGATGATATAGTACCACCACCAGAGGATTTCTAGGATAATATAGTACCACCACCATAGGATTTCTAGGATAATATAGTACCACCACCATGGGATTTCTAGGATAATATAGTACCACCACCATAGGATTTCTAGGATAATATAGTACCACCACCAGAGGATTTCTAGGATGATATAGTACCACCACCAGAGGATTTCTAGGATAATATAGTACCACCACCATAGGATTTCTAGGATAATATAGTACCACCACCATGGGATTTCTAGGATAATATAGTACCACCACCATAGGATTTCTAGGATAATATAGTACCACCACCATAGGATTTCTAGGATAATATAGTACCACCACCATGGGATTTCTAGGATAATATAGTACCACCACCATAGGATTTCTAGGATAATATAGTACCACCACCATAGGATTTCTAGGATGATATAGTACCACCACCATAGGATTTCTAGGATAATATAGTACCACCACCATAGGATTTCTAGGATAATATAGTACCACCACCATAGGATTTTTAGGATAATATAGTACCACCACCAGAGGATTTCTAGGATGATATAGTACCACCACCATAGGATTTCTAGGATAATATAGTACCACCACCATAGGATTTCTAGGATAATATGGTACCACCACCAGAGGATTTCTAGGATAATATAGTACCACCATCATAGGATTTCTAGGATAATATAGTACCACCACCATAGGATTTCTAGGATAATATAGTACCACCACCATAGGATTTCTAGGATGATATAGTACCACCACCATAGGATTTCTAGGATAATATGGTACCACCACCAGAGGATTTCTAGGATAATATAGTACCACCACCATAGGATTTCTAGGATAATATAGTACCACCACCATAGGATTTCTAGGATAATATAGTACCACCACCATAGGATTTCTAGGATAATATAGTACCACCACCATAGGATTTCTAGGATAATATAGTTCCACCACCATAGGATTTCTAGGATAATATAGTACCACCACCAAAGGATTTCTAGGATAATATAGTACCACCACCATAGGATTTCTAGGATAATATAGTACCACCACCATAGGATTTCTAGGATATTATAGTACCACCACCATAGGATTTCTAGGATAATATAGTACCACCACCATAGGATTTCTAGGATATTATAGTACCACCACCAGAGGATTTCTAGGATAATATAGTATCACCACCATAGGATTTATAGGATAATATAGTACCACCACCAGAGGATTTCTAGGATAATATAGTACCACCACCAGAGGATTTCTAGGATAATATAGTACCACCACCAGAGGATTTCTAGGATAATATAGTACCACCACCATAGGATTTCTAGGATAATATAGTACCACCACTATAGAATTTCTAGGATAATATAGTACCACCACCAAAGGATTTCTAGGATAATATAGTACCACCACCAAAGGATTTCTAGGATAATATAGTACCACCACCAGAGGATTTCTAGGATAATATAGTACCACCACCATAGGATTTCTAGGATAATATAGTACCACCACCATAGGATTTCTAGGATAATATAGTACCACCACCAGAGGATTTCTAGGATAATATAGTACCACCACCATAGGATTTCTAGGATAAAATAGTACCACCACCATAGGATTTCTAGGATAATATAGTACCACCACCAGAGGATTTCTAGGATAATATAGTACCACCACCAGAGGATTTCTAGGATAATATAGTACCACCACCATAGGATTTCTAGGATAATATAGTACCACCACCATAGGATTTCTAGGATAATATAGTACCACCACCATAGGATTTCTAGGATGATATAGTACCACCACCATAGGATTTCTAGGATAATATAGTACCACCACCATAGGATTTCTAGGATAATATAGTACCACCACCATAGGATTTCTAGGATAATATAGTACCACCACCAGAGGATTTCTAGGATAATATAGTACCACCACCAGAGGATTTCTAGGATGATATAGTACCACCACCATAGGATTTCTAGGATAATATAGTACCACCACCATAGGATTTCTAGGATAATATAGTACCACCACCAGAGGATTTCTAGGATAATATAGTACCACCACCATAGGATTTCTAGGATGATATAGTACCACCACCATAGGATTTCTAGGATAATATAGTACCACCACCATAGGATTTCTAGGATGATATAGTACCACCACCAGAGAATTTCTAGGATAATATAGTACCACCACCATAGGATTTCTAGGATAATATAGTACCACCACCAGAGGATTTCTAGGATAGTATAGTACCACCACCATAGGATTTCTAGGATAATATAGTATCACCACCATAGGATTTCTAGGATGATATAGTACCACCACTATAGGATTTCTAGGATAATATAGTACCACCACCATAGGATTTCTAGGATAATATAGTACCACCACCATAGGATTTCTAGGATGATATAGTACCACCACCAGAGAATTTCTAGGATAATATAGTACCACCACCATAGGATTTCTAGGATGATATAGTACCACCACCAGAGAATTTCTAGGATAATATAGTACCACCACCATAGGATTTCTAGGATAATATAGTACCACCACCATAGGATTTCTAGGATAATATAGTACCACCGCTACAGGATCATTTATGCAATGTAACGCTCTGCCACCCTACCGTCCCATAGATGCCATACCCACATTAATGCCTGTGTTTCCTGGAGGCTTCAGCTCGTCTTTCTCAGTGTCAGTATCTTTCCTGTTGTTGCATACAATGGTGGAGTTCCATTACATTGGGCTCACATACATGTCTCATCAGGGGGTATGAGTCTGTCATTAGGGTCTTTTCCGGGTCTTACCTGTGTCAGGCTCAATGCGCAGAAGAGGAGGGTTATTTCCTGACAGAATATGGTAGGTGAGGACCCCATGTAGCCCATCATCCTTATCGCGGGCGGTCACACTGATTATGGGTGTTCCTGGTGGGCTGTGGGCACTTACACTAGCACCATATTCCAGTGGATAAAAGACTGGACGGTTATCATTCACATCTTCCACCGAGACCCGGACGAGGCATCCAGAGCTCAGGCCTCCCTGTGGGAAGAGAGGAAGGGAGGTATTATAGGTTTCCTGCCATTATCCTACCACACTGTGAGCCCCGGCTATAACATTCAGAATGGATCCCATCCCCCGAGCCCCGGCTATAACATTCCGTATGGATCCCATCCCCCGAGCCCCGGCTCTAACATTCCGTATGGATCCCATCCCCCGAGCCCCGGCTATAACATTCAGAATGGATCCCATCCCCCGAGCCCCGGCTCTAACATTCCGTATGGATCCCATCCCCCGAGCCCCGGCTCTAACATTCCGTATGGATTCCATCCCCCGAGCCCCGGCTATAACATTCAGAATGGATCCCATCCCCCGAGCCCCGACTCTAACATTCAGAATGGATCCCATCCCCCAAGCCCCGGCTCTAACATTCAGAATGGATCCCATCCCCCGAGCCCCGACTATAACATTCAGAATGGATCCCATCCCCCGAGCCCCGGCTATAACATTCCATATGGATCCCATCCCCCGAGCCCCGGCTCTAACATTCAGTATGGATCCCATCCCCCGAGCCCCGGCTATAACATTCCGTATGGATCCCATCCCCCGAGCCCCGGCTATAACATTCAGAATGGATCCCATCCCCCGAGCCCCGGCTCTAACATTCCGTATGGATCCCATCCCCCAAGCCCCGGCTCTAATATTCAGTATGGATCCCATCCCCCAAGCCCCCGCTATAACATTCCGTATGGATCCCATCCCCCGAGCCCCGGCTCTAACATTCAGAATGGATCCCATCCCCCGAGCCCCGGCTATAACATTCCGTATGGATCCCATCCCCCGAGCCCCGGCTCTAACATTCAGAATGGATCCCATCCCCCGAGCCCCGGCTCTAACATTCAGAATGGATCCCATCCCCCGAGCCCCGACTCTAACATTCCGTATGGATCCCATCCCCCGAGCCCCGGCTCTAACATTCAGTATGGATCCCATCCCCCGAGCCCCGGCTCTAACATTCAGTATGGATCCCATCCCCCGAGCCCCGGCTCTAACATTCAGAATGGATCCCATCCCCCAAGCCCCGGCTCTAACATTCTGTATGGATCCCATCCCCCGAGCCCCGGCTCTAACATTCTGTATGGATCCCATCCCCCGAGCCCCGGCTATAACATTCCGTATGGATCCCATCCCCCGAGCCCCGGCTCTAATATTCAGAATGGATCCCATCCCCCGAGCCCCGGCTCTAACATTCAGAATGGATCCCATCCCCCGAGCCCCGACTCTAACATTCAGAATGGATCCCATCCCCCGAGCCCCGGCTCTAACATTCAGAATGGATCCCATCCCCCGAGCCCCAGCTCTAACATTCCGTATGGATCCCATCCCCCGAGCCCCGGCTCTAACATTCCGTATGGATCCCATCCCCCGAGCCCCGGCTCTAACATTCAGAATGGATCCCATCCCCCGAGCCCCGCCTCTAACATTCAGTATGGATCCCATCCCCCGAGCCCCGGCTCTAACATTCAGAATGGATCCCATCCCCCGAGCCCCGGCTATAACATTCAGTATGGATCCCATCCCCCGAGCCCCGGCTCTAACATTCCGTATGGATCCCATCCCCCGAGCCCCGGCTCTAACATTCAGTATGGATCCCATCCCCCGAGCCCCGGCTCTAACATTCCGTATGGATCCCATCCCCCGAGCCCAGACTCTAACATTCAGTATGGATCCCATCCCCCGAGCCCCCGCTATAACATTCAGTATGGATCCCATCCCCCGAGCCCCGGCTCTAACATTCAGTATGGATCCCATCCCCCGAGCCCCGGCTCTAACATTCAGAATGGATCCCATCCCCCGAGCCCCGGCTATAACATTCAGTATGGATCCCATCCCCCGAGCCCCGGCTCTAACATTCCGTATGGATCCCATCCCCCGAGCCCCGGCTCTAACATTCAGTATGGATCCCATCCCCCGAGCCCCGGCTCTAACATTCCGTATGGATCCCATCCCCCGAGCCCCGGCTCTAACATTCAGTATGGATCCCATCCCCCGAGCCCAGACTCTAACATTCAGTATGGATCCCATCCCCTGAACGTCTCTATACTCCTGATCATGTGACTGATGTCTCTATACTCCTGATCATGTGATTGGTGTCTCTATACCCCTGATCATGTGACTGATGTCTCTGTACTCCTGATCATGTGACTGATATCTCTATACTCCTGATCATGTGACTGATATCTCTATACTCCTGATCATGTGACTGTTGTCTCTATACTCCTGATCCTGTGACTGATGTCTCTATACTCCTGATCATGTGACTGATGTCTCTATACTCCTGATCCTGTGACTGATGTCTCTATACTCCTGATCATGTGACTGATGTCTCTATACTCCTGATCCTATGACTGATGTCTCTATACTCCTGATCATGTGACTGATGTCTCTATACTCCTGATCCTGTGACTGATGTCTCTATACTCCTGATCATGTGACTGTTGTCTCTATACTCCTGATCCTGTGACTGATGTCTCTATACTCCTGATCATGTGACTGATGTCTCTATACTCCTGATCCTATGACTGATGTCTCTATACTCCTGATCATGTGACTGATGTCTCTATACTCCTGATCATGTGACTGATGTCTCTATACTCCTGATCCTATGACTGATGTCTCTATACTCCTGATCATGTGACTGATGTCTCTATACTCCTGATCATGTGACTGATGTCTCTATACTCCTGATCATGTGACTGATGTCTCTATACTCCTGATCATGTGACTGATGTCTCTATACTCCTGATCATGTGACTGTTGTCTCTATACTCCTGATCATGTGACTGATGTCTCTATACTCCTGATCATGTGACTGATGTCTCTATACTCCTGATCATGTGACTGATGTCTCTATACTCCTGATCATGTGACTGATGTCTCTATACTCCTGATCCTGTGACTGATGTGTCTATACTCCTGATCATGTGACTGTTGTCTCTATACTCCTGATCCTGTGACTGATGTCTCTATACTCCTGATCATGTGACTGATGTCTCCTATACTCCTGATCATGTGACTGATGTCTCTATACTCCTGATCCTATGACTGATGTCTCTATACTCCTGATCATGTGACTGATGTCTCTATACTCCTGATCCTGTGACTGATGTCTCTATACTCCTGATCATGTGACTGTTGTCTCTATACTCCTGATCATGTGACTGATGTCTCTATACTCCTGATCCTATGACTGATGTCTCTATACTCCTGATCATGTGACTGATGTCTCTATACTCCTGATCATGTGACTGATGTCTCTATACTCCTGATCATGTGACTGATGTCTCTATACTCCTGATCATGTGACTGATGTCTCTATACTCCTGATCATGTGACTGATGTCTCTATACTCCTGATCATGTGACTGATGTCTCTATACTCCTGATCATGTGACTGATGTCTCTATATTCCTGATTCTGTGACTGACGTCTCTATACTCCTGATCATGTGACTGACGTCTCCTATACTCCTGATCATGTGACTGTTGTCTCTATACTCCTGATCATGTGACTGATGTCTCCTATACTCCTGATCATGTGACTGATGTCTCCTATACTCCTGATCATGTGACTGATGTCTCCTATACTCCTGATCATGTGACGGATGTCTCTTTACTCCTGATCCTGTGACTGATGTCTCTATACTCCTGATCATGTGACTGATGCCTCCTATACTCCTGATCATGTGACTGATGTCTCTATACTCCTGATCATGTGACTGATGTCTCTATACTCCTGATCATGTGACTGATGTCTCTATACTCCTGATCATGTGACTGATGTCTCTATACTCCTGATCATGTGACTGCTGTCTCTATACTCCTGATCATGTGACTGATGTCTCTATACTCCTGATCATGTGACTGATGTCTCCTATACTCCTGATCATGTGACTGATGTCTCCTATACTCCTGATCATGTGACTGATGTCTCCTATACTCCTGATCATGTGACTGATGTCTCCTATACTCCTGATCATGTGACTGATGTCTCTATACTCCTGATCATGTGACTGATGCCTCCTATACTCCTGATCATGTGACTGTTGTCTCTATACTCCTGATCATGTGACTGATGTCTCTATACTCCTGATCATGTGACTGATGTCTCTATACTCCTGATCATGTGACTGATGTCTCTGTACTCCTGATCATGTGACTGATGTCTCTATACTCCTGATCATGTGACTGATGTCTCTGTACTCCTGATCATGTGACTGATGTCTCTATACTCCTGATCATGTGACTGATGTCTCTATACTACTGATCATGTGACTGATGTCTCTATACTACTGATCATGTGACTGATGTCTCTATACTCCTGATCCTATGACTGATGTCTCTATACTCCTGATCATGTGACTGATGTCTCCTATACTCCTGATCATGTGACTGATGTCTCTATACTCCTGATCATGTGACTGATGTCTCTATACTCCTGATCACGTGACTGATGTCTCTATACTCTTGATCATGTGATTGGTGTCTCTATACTCCTGATCATGTGACTGTTGTCTCTATACTCTTGATCATGTGAGTGGTGTCTCTATACTCCTGATCATGTGAGTGGTGTCTCTATACTCCTGATCATGTCACTGATGTCTCTATACTCCTGATCATGTGACTGATGTCTCTATACTCCTGATCATGTGACTGATGTCTCTATACTCCTGATAATGTGACTGTTGTCTCTATACTCCTGATCATGTGACTGATGTCTCTATACTCCTGATCATGTGACTGGTGTCTCTATACCCCTGATCATGTGACTGGTGTCTCTATACTCCTGATCATGTGACTGATGTCTCTATACTCCTGATCATGTGACTGATGTCTCTATACTCCTGATCATGTGACTGATGTCTCTATACTCCTGATCATGTGACTGGTGTCTCTATACTCCTGATCATGTGACTGGTGTCTCTATACTCCTGATCATGTGACTGGTGTCTCTATACTACTGATTATATGACTGATATCTCTATACTCCTGATCATGTGACTGGTGTCTCTATACTACTGATTATATGACTGATGTCTCTATACTCCTGATCATGTGACTGATGTCTCTATACTCCTGATCATGTGACTGATGTCTCCTATACTCCTGATCATGTGACTGATGTCTCTATACTCCTGATCATGTGACTGATGTCTCCTATACTTCTGATCATGTGACTGATGTCTCTATACTCCTGATCATGTGACTGATATCTCTATACTCCTGATCATATGACTGATATCTCTATACTCCTGATCATGTGACTGATGTCTCTATACTCCTGATCATGTGACTGATGTCTCCTATACTACTGATCATATGACTGATATCTCTATACTCCTGATCATGTGACTGATGTCTCTATACTCCTGATCATGTGACTGATGTCTCTATACTCCTGATCATGTGACTGATGTCTCTATACTCCTGATCATGTGACTGATGTCTCCTATACTACTGATTATATGACTGATGTCTCTATACTCCTGATCCTGCGACTGATGTCTCTATACTCCTGATCATGTGACTGTTGTCTCTATACTCCTGATCATGTGACTGATGTCTCTATACTCCTGATCATGTGACTGATGTCTCTATACTCCTGATCATGTGACTGATGTCTCTATACTCCTGATCATGTGACTGATGTCTCTATACTCCTGATCCTGCGACTGATGTCTCTATACTCCTGATCATGTGACTGATGTCTCTATACTCCTGATCATGTGACTGATATCTCTATACTCCTGATCATGTGACTGATGTCTCTATACTCCTGATCATGTGACTGTTGTCTCTATACTCCTGATCATGTGACTGATGTCTCTATACTCCTGATCATGTGACTGATGTCTCTATACTCCTGATCCTGCGACTGATGTCTCTATACTCCTGATCATGTGACTGTTGTCTCTATACTCCTAATCCTATGACTGATGTTTCCTACATATCGCTCATGTGAGGTTAGAGGTCTCACCCCGTCGGTAGCAGTCACATGAAGAAGGAAAAAGCGCTCTCCATCATCTCTATCCAAGGTGTCCGAGAGGCAGATTTCTCCAGTGTCTGAGTGAATCTGGAACTGAGGAGGAGATGTGGGGCTGAGAGAGTACAACACCGATCCAAGACTCCCACTGTCTGCATCTGATGCGGAGACCTAGAAAGCAGTAAAGATGGAGCATTAGACACAGCAATGTATTGACAGCTATAGCGCCAGCCAGGGGTTATGTCTGGCACTGCAGCTTGTTTTCATTGACATGACAGTACATAAACTGCAATACCACATTACAACCTGTGGACAGTGTTTTTGGAAGTAAGTAGCCTTGTATTTCTAGTCCTAGACACCTCATTTAACTTCGGAACCTGTGACAAAATAAAACATCTCTTCAACATATCCAGAAAGTTAGAAATGTTGTAAAGGTTACAGAATCTTCTTCTCTCTGCTGACTCTAGAGGGCTTCTGAGCTTTATTCGGGTCATTGTGGTTACCCTGCCCGCTGCAAACCCAACATGGAGCTGACAACGTGTTCCCCAAACAAACCAGTCACCCAAATCAGAGGTGTCATCTGCTACCGGCAGCAATCATAGAGATGTATGCAGCACCCAGACCTCCTGGTGGACAGGTATAGGGCACCAAACCAGGGCAATGAGGTAACATAAGATGGGTTAGAATAGGGCGCCATGCCAGGATCAGACTTATGTATCATTGCTCTACGATACCACTTATGTATGTCACATTGCCTAACTCTCCACTAAGAGGTCATGTCATTGGAGAGAAGGGTTGGATTTTCGCTGCCAACCCTTTTGTTCTACGATTTGCCTCTGACCCCTTCTGTACTGACAGAGTAAATGTGAACGTTCAGCAATTTGTATGGGGAGGACGAGAGATAACAGCCAAAAGAACGATCGGCCATCAATAATTAAAGACGTCAATCCTACTTTAAAGTGGCCATATACATTAGATACAAATAGGTTCATAGTTGAAAAACTGTTGAATGGACGGTCATTTGGCAGACACTTCTGTACTCATTTTTAGTCCACATTGGCCATTACAGATATTCACACCGACCATACATGATCACTGACACGGAGCTAAACATAAACTTAAATAAAGTTTTTGGAAACCTGAGAACGTTCATTTCTCAATGTTTCTTCATGGATGGAAGATCTTTCCTAAATTTGAAATGCGACGACTTCTTTAGACAGGTATAGTCTGTGGTTTGTACATGTGGCTCTGTGTCCCCTATGTAATCCCAGACATCAGCCTCACACATCAGGATGAGGATGCAGCTCACTCTCCACAATGTCCACAGGCTGCTCCCTCCTCACACACTCTAGGCCTTGGGCTCGTGCCAGGACGCTCGGCTCTCCTCCCCCCAGATAAGACGTCTCATGAAAAATGAAAACCAGGTGTTTGCTGAACAAGAGGGAGATGTATGGAGGAAGCATCCACACGAGACTGCAAGCCAGGAAGTAAGTGCCCCCCCAGTAACCAGGGCAATGACCCCTCTGACCACAGCATCTACCCCCTGACTCTTCAGAGGCCATTGATACCCATTGACAGGCCTGTAGGCCAGGAAGTACGTGCCCTGGGCAGTGACCCCTCTGATCATATCATCTAGCTGGCTGTAAAGGGGCAATATGCACATGTAGGAGTCCCCATCATTCTCATTTAGTACAAAGCTCTGCTGCCAGATTTATGAAGTACATGCCACCATCTGTAGAGAGCAGCATCCTTGTGTGGTAGTCATGGAGAGCCTCCATAGATATGTAAATCTATAACCTATAGGTGTAGGATTCTAGTAGTCTCCTGTCTGTAGTCACTGTACTACATACCAGTCATGTAGTCCCTGTAGTACCTACCAGTCATAAAGTCCCTATAGAACCTACCTGTCATGTACATAGTCATATAGTTCCCTTTATCACCTGTTGTGTTTAGGGGGTGTGGTAGTGATGAAACATTACCAGGATCATATTGTGCCCATGTAAATCCATAGGCTATAGGACCAGTATATGTGCCCAAAGACTTCAAAGGATTAGTAGTCTACCGGTGGCTAAGTATGGTCATTGTTTGTGGGATTCAGAAGCTCAGTAAACTATATGTGGTCTTTTAAAATATATGGGTGCGTTGGAGGCACTCAATAGTAAACACTGGTTAACCTTTTGTTAATATATGATGTATTTTGGTGACATAACCTCAGAACGTGCTGTTAATGGCCTTTAATATGTACACAAGACTCATGGAGATCTTAACCACTGATTTCTATACAAGTCAATTATCAGGTGGTTTCTTACCTTTAGGAAACAGCTTCCCCGAGCGGAGCCCTCACTCAGCGTCGCATTGTATATTGCATTGGCGAAAATGGGTTCATTATCGTTTACATCCAGGAGGTGGACCCTAACAATGGCAGTGGCGGTCAATGGTGGCGTGCCTAGATCCGAAGCCACCACTGTTATCTGAGGCTTAGGGTCTTTCTCATAATCCAATGGGGCAGCAGTGGTAATGACTCCTGTGTCTGGATGGATATGGAACCAAGGTGTGTCTAGAAGACTATATCTGATTTCTCCATTCTGCCCTTGATCTTTATCCCGTGCCGTCACTTGGAGAAGGAAGCTCCCAGGATGGACGGCTTCTGGGACACTGTGGCTGTATTCTTGTCGGTCAAAGACTGGTGGGTTGTCATTAATATCTGTCACCTCAAGAACAAAGGAGGATTCTGCCCTTAATGGAGGTGTTCCTGAATCTGTAGCAAGAACCCTTAGGCGGTATGAGTCTCGCTCTTCTCGGTCTAGTAACTTGTCCACACATATGAGGTAGATGATGCTATCTTTTGTGGTCAAAGCAAACTTTCCCTCTCCACCCTCCAGAGTCACATCCACATCAGGATGTTCACCATAGTCAGGATCAGATACAGAGATTCGTGCTACATATTGCCCAGGGTTGGCTCCCTCGGACACTCTTGGGGCACCATCCTCGCTCAGAAAGATGATGGTCATGCTGGGCTGGTTGTCATTAGAATCCCGTAGCTGAATAGATACAAACGCAGTGCCCACCTCTGGCTGAGCTGCTCCGTCTCTAGCTTGCACAACCAGTTCATGAGTTTTCCGAGTCTCGTAATCCAAAGGTTTACTGAGCTGGATAAGTCCGGAATGTGGATTGATGGTAAAGAAACCCTCTGGGTCACTTTGCCTACGGTTGATCTCATAAGTGATGTCTCCATTTTGACCCAAATCAGAATCGGTGGCATAGACCTGAAGCACACTAGATCCCGGTAAAAGACTTTCAGAAATGAGTGCCTGATAGCGGCTTTGATTGAATACTGGAGGGTGGTCATTGATGTCCAGGATTGATATATCCAGTCTCATTTGTGAGCTACGACTTGGAGAACCACCATCATATGCCTCCAAAGTTAAGGAATACGATGAAGAGTTCTCTCTGTCTAGATCGGAGTTTACTACCAGTTCTACAGACAATATACCACTAGACATTTGGCGGGTTTCTAGTCGGAATGCTTGCATGGGATCTCCACTTTTAATAAGATAACCCTGAGTGCCCAATGCTCCACTGTCCAAGTCCACGGCTGGCTCGAGCGGGTAGCTAGTCCCCTGCGGTGTGTGCTCTGGAATGCCAATTTCTATGTGACCTTTTGCAAATGTCGGTGTGTGGTCATTGATGTCATCCACATGAATATCCACCTCCACGGTAATGCCTTCCGGGGTGACTGCTATAAAACTGTAATGGTTGCGTTGCTCCCGGTCAAGAACTCGAGCTGTTTTAATAATCCCGGTGTGCTCATCGATCTCTAGATCACTAGTGACACCGCTTCCTTCTTGTGCTGAAATAAAGAACATGTGCCCGGTAGAGTCTGGGGGAAGACCCGCACTGATGTCCCCTATAATGGTTCCAGCCGGTTGTTCTTCATCAATGTGTAGTTCCAGGGTTCCTAGAGAGGAATTGGACGGTGAACATGCCAAGAGCAGCAACAGGTAGACCCCGAGCCGCAGCATCTTCCTGCATCCACTTTAAGGCTGGAGGTTAACGTTGCTCATTCTGCAGAGAAAAGAAACAACAATGAGGTAGAAAAATGACACAAAATAACAAACAAAACCTTCAGAATGATGTCCTCCTGCTGTTTCACCCTTAGGGGTGGACTGGGGCTGTTTGTTAATGGATTCCCTGAATGTACCTTGCCCTGGTGGAGGTAGACCCTGTATGTCATGGAATCTTTGCCCACTTCATCTCCTTTTGTTGGGTGAGGCTGACCCTATGGTTGTGCTCTCTAGTAGCTGCATTCCTCCACCTCCGGAGAACTGCATAGTCTTGGCTATCTTGGGTTTGCAGCTGCTTTTTCTAGATGTGTAAGGAAAAAAACATTTCTATTTTTTGTCCTCATCCTGATAGAATTACTGCCCCTAATCTAGTAACCCATACTCTCAGCACTTTCCATTATTAACCCCTTCACCCCAACAGTGAACTCAAAAGAAAATTATACCGGTGGCCAACACATGGAGCAGCAACCAGCAGAGGTGTCTTCATGGGGCTGACACAAAAAAAAAAATCCTAACTTTTTCTGTTGCTTAAATTACTTTTACTTTTTTATTCTGTAATTGTTGCAATGGAAATGATCTCTCCATGTATATATTTCTTAATGAGCTTCTGATGAGCTGGTGCCTACGTGGGTGAGCTGTACTGCAATGTAAGGCTATGTTCACTTGGTGGAATGTCCACACAGAGAATGGGGAGAGGGGTTGGGGGGGGGGGGTGAGAAGGGGTAGGGGGGGGTGAGAAGGGGCACAGCAAAATCATTCATTGTGGGGCAACAGCGGCATTATTTATTGAGAGGGCACAGCGGCATCATTTATTGAGAGGGCACAGCGGCATCATTTATTGAGAGGGCACAGCGGCATCATTTATTGAGAGGGCACAGCGGCATCATTTATTGAGAGGGCACAACGGCATCATTTATTGAGAGGACCATCTACTGGGAGCTGTCAGGTCTAGATTACCAGGACCCATGGACCATCTACTGGGAGCTGTCAGGTCTAGATTACCAGGACCCATGGACCATCTACTGGGAGGTGTCAGGTCTAGATTACACGGACCCATGGACCATCTACTGGGAGGTGTCAGGTCTAGATTACCAGGGACCATGGACCATCTAGTGGGAGCTGTAAGGTCTAGATTACCAGGGACCATGGACCATCTACTGGGAGCTGTCAGGTCTAGATTATCATGGCCATCTACTGGGAGCTGTCAGGTGTAGATTACCAGGACCCATGGACCATCTGCTGGGAGCTGTCAGGTGAAGATTACCAGGGACCATCTACTGGGAGCTGTCAGGTCTAGATTACCATGGAACATCTAGTGGCAGCTGTCAGGTCTAGATTACCAGTACCCATGGACCATCTACTGGGAGCTGTCAGGTCTAGATTACCGGGACCCATGGACCATCTACTGGAAGCTGTCAGGTCCAGGGTACCAGGGACCATCTACTGGGAGCTATCAGGTCTAGATTACCCGGACCCATGGACCATCTACTAGGAGCTGTCAGGTCCAGGGTACCAGGGACCATCTACTGGGAGCTGTCAGGTCTAGATTACCAGGGACCATCTACTGGGAGCTGTCAGGTGAAGATTACCAGGGACCATCTACTGGGAGCTGTCAGGTCAAGATTACCAGCGACCATGGACCATCTACTGGGAGCTGTCAGGTCTAGATTACCATGGACCATCTACTGGGAGCTGTCAGGTCTAGATTACCAGTACCCATGGACCATCTGCTGGGAGCTGTCAGGTCCAGGGTACCAGGGACCACGGACCATCTACTGGGAGCTGTCAGGTCTAGATTACCAGGACCCATATACCATCTACTGGGAGCTGTCAGGTCCAGGGTACCAGGGACCATATACTGGGAGCTGTCAGGTCTAGATTACCAGGACCCATGGACTATCTACTGGGAGCTGTCAGGTCTAGATTACCAGGACCCATAGACCATCTACTGGGAGCTGTCAGGTCTGGATTACCAGGGACCATCTACTGGGAACTGTCAGGTCTAGATTATCAGGACCCATGGACCATCTACTGGGAGCTGTCAGGTCTAGATTACCAGAATCCATGGACTATCTACTGGGAGCTGTCAGATCTAGATTACCAGGGACCATGGACACTCTACTGGGAGCTGTCAGGTCTAGATTACCGGGACCCATGGACCATCTACTGGGAGCTCTCAGGTCTAGATTGCCAGGATCCATGGACCATCTACTGGGAGTTCTCAGGTCTAGAGTACCAGGGACCATCTACTGGGAGCCGCCAGGTCTAGATTACCAGGACTCATGGACTATCTACTGGGAGCTGTCAGATCTAGATTACCAGGACCCATGGACCATCTACTGGAAGCTGTCAGGTGTAGATTACCAGTACCCATGGACCATCTACTGGGAGCTGTCAGGTCTAGACTACCAGGACCCATGGACCATCTACTGGGAGCTGTCAGGTCTAGACTACCAGGGACCATCTACTTGGAGCTGTCAGGTGTAGATTACCAGGACCCAGGGAACATCTACTGGGAGCTCTCATGTCTAGATTACCAGGACCCATGGACCATCTACTGGCAGTTGTCAGGTCTAGATAACCAGGACCCATGGACCATCTACTGGGAGCTCTCAGGTCTAAATTACCAGGACCCATGGACCATCTACTGGGAGCTGTCAGGTCTAGATTACCAGGACCCAGGGACCATCTACTGGGAGCTCTCAGGTCTAGATTACCAGCGACCATGGACCATCTACTGGGAGCTGTCAGGTCTAGACTATCAGGGACAATATACTGGGAGCTGTCAGGTCTAGATGACCAGGACCCATGGACTATCTACTGGGAGCTCTCCATGTATATATTTCTTAATGAGCTTCTGATGAGCTGGTGCCTACGTGGGTGAGCTGTACTGCAATGTAAGGCTATGTTCACTTGGTGGAATGTCCACACGGAGAATGGGGAGAGGGGTTGGGGGGGGGGGTGAGAAGGGGTAGGGGGGTGAGAAGGGGCACAGCAAAATCATTCATTGTGGGGCAACAGCGGCATTATTTATTGAGAGGGCACAGCGGCATCATTTATTGAGAGGGCACAGCGGCATCATTTATTGAGAGGGCACAGCGGCATCATTTATTGAGAGGGCACAACGGCATCATTTATTGAGAGGACCATCTACTGGGAGCTGTCAGGTTTAGATTACCAGGACCCATGGACCATCTACTGGGAGCTGTCAGGTCTAGATTACCAGGACCCATGGACCATCTACTGGGAGGTGTCAGGTCTAGATTACACGGACCCATGGACCATCTACTGGGAGGTGTCAGGTCTAGATTACCAGGGACCATGGACCATCTAGTGGGAGCTGTAAGGTCTAGATTACCAGGGACCATGGACCATCTACTGGGAGCTGTCAGGTCTAGATTATCATGGCCATCTACTGGGAGCTGTCAGGTGTAGATTACCAGGACCCATGGACCATCTGCTGGGAGCTGTCAGGTGAAGATTACCAGGGACCATCTACTGGGAGCTGTCAGGTCTAGATTACCATGGAACATCTAGTGGCAGCTGTCAGGTCTAGATTACCATGGACCATCTACTGGGAGCTGTCAGATCTAGATTACCAGTACCCATGGACCATCTACTGGGAGCTGTCAGGTCTAGATTACCCGGACCCATGGACCATCTACTGGAAGCTGTCAGGTCCAGGGTACCAGGGACCATCTACTGGGAGCTATCAGGTCTAGATTACCCGGACCCATGGACCATCTACTAGGAGCTGTCAGGTCCAGGGTACCAGGGACCATCTACTGGGAGCTGTCAGGTCTAGATTACCAGGGACCATCTACTGGGAGCTGTCAGGTGAAGATTACCAGGGACCATCTACTGGGAGCTGTCAGGTCTAGATTACCATGGAACATCTAGTGGCAGCTGTCAGGTCTAGATTACCATGGACCATCTACTGGGAGCTGTCAGATCTAGATTACCAGTACCCATGGACCATCTACTGGGAGCTGTCAGGTCTAGATTACCCGGACCCATGGACCATCTACTGGAAGCTGTCAGGTCCAGGGTACCAGGGACCATCTACTGGGAGCTATCAGGTCTAGATTACCCGGACCCATGGACCATCTACTAGGAGCTGTCAGGTCCAGGGTACCAGGGACCATCTACTGGGAGCTGTCAGGTCTAGATTACCAGGGACCATCTACTGGGAGCTGTCAGGTGAAGATTACCAGGGACCATCTACTGGGAGCTGTCAGGTCAAGATTACCAGCGACCATGGACCATCTACTGGGAGCTGTCAGGTCTAGATTACCATGGACCATCTACTGGGAGCTGTCAGGTCTAGATTACCAGTACCCATGGACCATCTGCTGGGAGCTGTCAGGTCCAGGGTACCAGGGACCACGGACCATCTACTGGGAGCTGTCAGGTCTAGATTACCAGGACCCATATACCATCTACTGGGAGCTGTCAGGTCCAGGGTACCAGGGACCATATACTGGGAGCTGTCAGGTCTAGATTACCAGGACCCATGGACTATCTACTGGGAGCTGTCAGGTCTAGATTACCAGGACCCATAGACCATCTACTGGGAGCTGTCAGGTCTGGATTACCAGGGACCATCTACTGGGAACTGTCAGGTCTAGATTATCAGGACCCATGGACCATCTACTGGGAGCTGTCAGGTCTAGATTACCAGAATCCATGGACTATCTACTGGGAGCTGTCAGATCTAGATTACCAGGGACCATGGACACTCTACTGGGAGCTGTCAGGTCTAGATTACCGGGACCCATGGACCATCTACTGGGAGCTCTCAGGTCTAGATTGCCAGGATCCATGGACCATCTACTGGGAGCTCTCAGGTCTAGAGTACCAGGGACCATCTACTGGGAGCCGCCAGGTCTAGATTACCAGGACTCATGGACTATCTACTGGGAGCTGTCAGATCTAGATTACCAGGACCCATGGACCATCTACTGGAAGCTGTCAGGTGTAGATTACCAGTACCCATGGACCATCTACTGGGAGCTGTCAGGTCTAGACTACCAGGACCCATGGACCATCTACTGGGAGCTGTCAGGTCTAGACTACCAGGGACCATCTACTTGGAGCTGTCAGGTGTAGATTACCAGGACCCAGGGAACATCTACTGGGAGCTCTCATGTCTAGATTACCAGGACCCATGGACCATCTACTGGCAGTTGTCAGGTCTAGATAACCAGGACCCATGGACCATCTACTGGGAGCTCTCAGGTCTAAATTACCAGGACCCATGGACCATCTACTGGGAGCTGTCAGGTCTAGATTACCAGGACCCAGGGACCATCTACTGGGAGCTCTCAGGTCTAGATTACCAGCGACCATGGACCATCTACTGGGAGCTGTCAGGTCTAGACTATCAGGGACAATATACTGGGAGCTGTCAGGTCTAGATGACCAGGACCCATGGACTATCTATTGGGAGCTCTAAGGTCTAGATAACCAGGACCCATGGACCATCTACTGGGAGCTGTCAGGTCTAGATAACCAGGACCCATGGACCATCTACTGGGAGCTGTCAGGTCTAGATAACCAGGACCCATGGACCATCTACTGGGAGCTGTCAGGTCTAGATTACCAGGACCCATGGACCATCTACTGGGAGCTATCAGGTCTAGATTACCAGGACCCATGGACCGTCTACTAGGAGCTGTCAGGTCTAGATTACCAGGAACCATGGACCATCTGAACTGTAAGGTTATCGTCCCGTGTAATATTTGGCAGATAAAATTAGATTCAGTCCATATCCCATACAGTCCCCAGTTTTCTTCTCCTCGGTTCCCCGGTTGTTCGGGATGGGGGCTTATTCATATCTGATGCTAAGGTTCCCCCATCTGTTATAATTATGGGGGCAGTGGGGGGGGGGCGGGGCTCTATGCTGTAGTCCTGGCCTGTACAGTTTAAGGGGGTTCCTTTTCCTCAGCCGTCACCTGACCTGGTGACCACGTGCAGTCACTTTCCTGTCACTTCTTCCATCTGGGAAGTGAGTGGTTATGAGGATGTTTATGTGGAAGACTCCCTGGTGACCGCCATAGTTAAGGGTCATTTACTGGCTGCAAGAAAGACTGCAGAGGAGTGAGATAAGTGCGGCCGGGGACCCTCATGTCCCCAAGCACGGCCCCTCATCCTTCCTGCCGGCCCCACATAAAGTGTCAGCTCAAATGATGACCGTGGAGATGTTTACAAACAATCAGACTGAAACCAAGAGATTACCGACTGGGATGTCATATAATGGTATATGGTGGTAATAGAGTGTCAGCTCTGTGGGGCGGAGGGATCTGTGATGTCATATAATGGTATATGGTGGTAATAGAGTGTCAGCTCTGTGGGGCGGAGGGGTCTGTGATGTCATATAATGGTATATGGTGGTAATAAAGTGTCAGCTCTGTGGGGCGGAGGGATCTGTGATGTCATATAATGGTATATGGTGGTAATAGAGTGTCAGCTCTGTGGGGCGGGGGGATCTGTGATGTCATATAATGGTATATGGTGGTAATAGAGTGTCAGCTCTGTGGGGCGGGGGGATCTGTGATGTCATATAATGGTATATGGTGGTAATAGAGTGTCAGCTCTGTGGGGCGGGGGGGATCTGTGATGTCATATAATGGTATATAGGGGTAATAGAGTGTCAGCTCTGTGGGGCGGAGGGATCTGTGATGTCATATAATGGTATATGGTGGTAATAGAGTGTCAGCTCTGTGGGGCGGAGGGATCTGTGATGTCATATAATGGTATATGGTGGTAATAGAGTGTCAGCTCTGTGGGGCGGAGGGATCTGTGATGTCATATAATGGTATATGGTGGTAATAGAGTGTCAGCTCTGTGGGGCGGGGGGATCTGTGATGTCATATAATGGTATATGGTGGTAATAGAGTGTCAGCTCTGTGGGGCGGGGGGATCTGTGATGTCATATAATGGTATATGGTGGTAATAGAGTGTCAGCTCTGTGGGGCGGAGGGATCTGTGATGTCATATAATGGTATATGGTGGTAATAGAGTGTCAGCTCTGTGGGGCGGGGGGATCTGTGATGTCATATAATGGTATATAGGGGTAATAGAGTGTCAGCTCTGTGGGGCGGGGGGATCTGTGATGTCATATAATGGTATATGGTGGTAATAGAGTGTCAGCTCTGTGGGGCGGGGGGATGTGTGATGTCATATAATGGTATATGGTGGTAATAGAGTGTCAGCTCTGTGGGGCGGAGGGATCTGTGATGTCATATAATGGTATATGGTGGTTATAGAGTGTCAGCTCTGTGGGGCGGGGGGGATCTGTGATGTCATATAATGGTATATGGTGGTAATAGGGTATCAGCTCTGTGGGGCGGGGGGGATCTGTGATGTCATATAATGGTATATGGTGGTAATAGAGTGTCAGCTCTGTGGGGCGGGGGGGGGATCTGTGATGTCATATTATGGTATATGGTGGTAATAGAGTGTCAGCTCTGTGGGGCGGGGGGGTCTGTGATGTCATATAATGGTATATGGTGGTAATAGAGTGTCAGCTCTGTGGGGCGGGGGGATCTGTGATGTCATATAATGGTATATGGTGGTTATAGAGTGTCAGCTCTGTGGGGCGGGGGATCTGTGATGTCATATAATGGTATATGGTGGTAATAGAGTGTCAGCTCTGTGGGGTGGAGGGATCTGTGATGTCATATAATGGTATATGGTGGTAATAGAGTGTCAGCTCTGTGGGGCGGGGGGGATCTGTGATGTCATATAATGGTATATGGTGGTAATAGAGTGTCAGCTCTGTGGGGCGGAGGGATCTGTGATGTCATATAATGGTATATGGTGGTAATAGAGTGTCAGCTCTGTGGGGCGGAGGGATCTGTGATGTCATATAATGGTATATGGTGGTAATAGAGTGTCAGCTCTGTGGGGCGGAGGGATCTGTGATGTCATATAATGGTATATAGGGGTAATAGAGTGTCAGCTCTGTGGGGCGGAGGGATCTGTGATGTCATATAATGGTAAATGGTGGTAATAGAGTGTCAGCTCTGTGGGGCGGGGGGGATCTGTGATGTCATATAATGGTATATGGTGGTAATAGAGTGTCAGCTCTGTGGGGTGGAGGGATCTGTGATGTCATATAATGGTATATGGTGGTAATAGAGTGTCAGCTCTGTGGGGCGGGGGGATCTGTGATGTCATATAATGGTATATGGTGGTAATAGAGTGTCAGCTCTGTGGGGCGGGGGGATCTGTGATGTCATATAATGGTATATGGTGGTAATAGAGTGTCAGCTCTGTGGGGCGGGGGGGGATATGTGATGTCATATAATGGTATATGGTGGTAATAGAGTGTCAGCTCTGTGGGGCGGGGGGATCTGTGATGTCATATAATGGTATATGGTGGTAATAGAGTGTCAGCTCTGTGGGGCGGGGGGGATCTGTGATGTCATATAATGGTATATGGTGGTAATAGAGTGTCAGCTCTGTGGGGCGGAGGGGTCTGTGATGTCATATAATGGTATATGGTGGTAATAGAGTGTCAGCTCTGTGGGGCGGGGGGGATCTGTGATGTCATATAATGGTATATGGTGGTAATAGAGTGTCAGCTCTGTGGGGCGGGGGATCTGTGATGTCATATAATGGTATATAGTGGTAATAGAGTGTCAGCTCTGTGGGGTGGAGGGATCTGTGATGTCATATAATGGTATATGGTGGTAATAGAGTGTCAGCTCTGTGGGGCGGAGGGATCTGTGATGTCATATAATGGTATATGGTGGTAATAGAGTGTCAGCTCTGTGGGGTGGAGGGATCTGTGATGTCATATAATGGTATATGGTTGTAATAGAGTGTCAGCTCTGTGGGGCGGAGGGATCTGTGATGTCATATAATGGTATATGGTGGTAATAGAGTGTCAGCTCTGTGGGGTGGAGGGATCTGTGATGTCATATAATGGTATATGGTGGTAATAGAGTGTCAGCTCTGTGGGGCGGGGGGGATCTGTGATGTCATATAATGGTATATGGTGGTAATAGAGTGTCAGCTCTGTGGGGCGGGGGGGGGATATGTGATGTCATATAATGGTATATGGTGGTAATAGAGTGTCAGCTCTGTGGGGCGGAGGGATCTGTGATGTCATATAATGGTATATGGTGGTTATAGAGTGTCAGCTCTGTGGGGCGGGGGGATCTGTGATGTCATATAATGGTATATGGTGGTAATAGAGTGTCAGCTCTGTGGGGCGGGGGGATCTGTGATGTCATATAATGGTATATGGTGGTAATAGAGTGTCAGCTCTGTGGGGCGGGGGGATCTGTGATGTCATATAATGGTATATGGTGGTAATAGAGTGTCAGCTCTGTGGGGCGGAGGGATCTGTGATGTCATATAATGGTATATGGTGGTAATAGAGTGTCAGCTCTGTGGGGCGGGGGGATCTGTGATGTCATATAATGGTATATAGGGGTAATAGAGTGTCAGCTCTGTGGGGCGGGGGGATCTGTGATGTCATATAATGGTATATGGTGGTAATAGAGTGTCAGCTCTGTGGGGCGGGGGGGGGGGATATGTGATGTCATATAATGGTATATGGTGGTAATAGAGTGTCAGCTCTGTGGGGCGGGGGGATCTGTGATGTCATATAATGGTATATGGTGGTAATAGAGTGTCAGCTCTGTGGTGCGGGGGGATCTGTGATGTCATATAATGGTATATGGTGGTAATAGAGTGTCAGCTCTGTGGGGCGGAGGGATCTGTGATGTCATATAATGGTATATGGTGGTAATAGAGTGTCAGCTCTGTGGGGCGGGGGGATCTGTGATGTCATATAATGGTATATGGTGGTAATAGAGTGTCAGCTCTGTGGGGCGGGGGGATCTGTGATGTCATATAATGGTATATGGTGGTAATAGAGTGTCAGCTCTGTGGGGCGGAGGGATCTGTGATGTCATATAATGGTATATGGTGGTAATAGAGTGTCAGCTCTGTGGTGCGGGGGGATCTGTGATGTCATATAATGGTATATGGTGGTAATAGAGTGTCAGCTCTGTGGGGCGGGGGGGATCTGTGATGTCATATAATGGTATATGGTGGTAATAGAGTGTCAGGTCTGTGGTGCGGGGGGATTTACGATGTCATATAATGGTATATGGTGGTAATAGAGTGTCAGCTCTGTGGGGCGGGGGGGATCTGTGATGTCATATAATGGTATATGGTGGTAATAGAGTGTCAGCTCTGTGGGGCGGAGGGATCTGTGATGTCATATAATGGTATATGGTGGTAATAGAGTGTCAGCTCTGTGAGGCGGAGGGATCTGTGATGTCATATAATGGTATATGGTTGTAATAGAGTGTCAGCTCTGTGGGGCGGAGGGATCTGTGATGTCATATAATGGTATATGGTTGTAATAGAGTGTCAGCTCTGTGGGGCGGGGGGATCTGTGATGTCATATAATGGTATATAGGGGTAATAGAGTGTCAGCTCTGTGGGGCGGGGGGATCTGTGATGTCATATAATGGTATATGGTGGTAATAGAGTGTCAGCTCTGTGGGGCGGGGGGGATCTGTGATGTCATATAATGGTATATGGTGGTAATAGAGTGTCAGCTCTGTGGGGCGGGGGGATCTGTGATGTCATATAATGGTATATGGTGGTAATAGAGTGTCAGCTCTGTGAGGCGGAGGGATCTGTGATGTCATATAATGGTATATGGTGGTAATAGAGTGTCAGCTCTGTGGGGCGGAGGGATCTGTGATGTCATATAATGGTATATGGTGGTTATAGAGTGTCAGCTCTGTGGGGCGGGGGGGATCTGTGATGTCATATAATGGTATATGGTGGTAATAGGGTATCAGCTCTGTGGGGCGGAGGGATCTGTGATGTCATATAATGGTATATGGTGGTTATAGAGTGTCAGCTCTGTGGGGCGGGGATCTGTGATGTCATATAATGGTATATGGTGGTTATAGAGTGTCAGCTCTGTGGGGCGGGGGATCTGTGATGTCATATAATGGTATATGGTGGTAATAGAGTGTCAGCTCTGTGGGGCGGAGGGATCTGTGATGTCATATAATGGTATATGGTGGTTATAGAGTGTCAGCTCTGTGGGGCGGGGGGGATCTGTGATGTCATATAATGGTATATGGTGGTAATAGAGTGTCAGCTCTGTGGGGCGGGGGGATCTGTGATGTCATATAATGGTATATGGTGGTAATAGAGTGTCAGCTCTGTGGGGCGGGGGGGATCTGTGATGTCATATAATGGTATATGGTGGTAATAGAGTGTCAGCTCTGTGGGGCGGGGGGATCTGTGATGTCATATAATGGTATATGGTGGTAATAGAGTGTCAGCTCTGTGGGGCGGGGGGGATCTGTGATGTCATATAATGGTATATAGGGGTAATAGAGTGTCAGCTCTGTGGGGCGGGGGGGGATATGTGATGTCATATAATGGTATATGGTGGTAATAGAGTGTCAGCTCTGTGGGGCGGGGGGATCTGTGATGTCATATAATGGTATATGGTGGTAATAGAGTGTCAGCTCTGTGGGGCGGGGGGGATCTGTGATGTCATATAATGGTATATAGGGGTAATAGAATGTCAGCTCTGTGGGGCGGAGGGATCTGTGATGTCATATAATGGTATATGGTGGTAATAGAGTGTCAGCTCTGTGGGGCGGGGGATCTGTGATGTCATATAATGGTATATGGTGGTAATAGAGTGTCAGCTCTGTGGGGCGGAGGGATCTGTGATATCATATAAAGGTATATGGTGGTAATAGAGTGTCAGCTCTGTGGGGCGGGGGGGATCTGTGATGTCATATAATGGTATATGGTGGTAATAGAGTGTCAGCTCTGTGGGGCGGGGGATCTGTGATATCATATAAAGGTATATGGTGGTAATAGAGTGTCAGCTCTGTGGGGCGGGGGGATCTGTGATGTCATATAATGGTATATGGTGGTAATAGAGTGTCAGCTCTGTGGGGCGGGGGGATCTGTGATGTCATATAATGGTATATGGTGGTAATAGAGTGTCAGCTCTGTGGGGCGGAGGGATCTGTGATATCATATAAAGGTATATGGTGGTAATAGAGTGTCAGCTCTGTGGGGCGGGGGGATCTGTGATGTCATATAATGGTATATGGTGGTAATAGAGTGTCAGCTCTGTGGGGCGGGGGGATCTGTGATGTCATATAATGGTATATGGTGGTAATAGAGTGTCAGCTCTGTGGGGCGGAGGGATCTGTGATATCATATAAAGGTATATGGTGGTAATAGAGTGTCAGCTCTGTGGGGCGGGGGGGATCTGTGATGTCATATAATGGTATATGGTGGTTATAGAGTGTCAGCTCTGTGGGGTGGAGGGATCTGTGATGTCATATAATGGTATATGGTGGTAATAGGGTGTCAGCTCTGTGGGGCGGAGGTGGCGCCCCCTGTGGTCACTGCCCCTTAGGTCATGTAGACACGTATCACACTCACCATTAGATTGTCAGCTCAGGTGACCGCAGTCTCTGATTCGGCCGGGTGTCAGTCACACTTGGTGTTAATCCTGTTTCCATTCCAGGAGACCTCCGTCTGTCTCTCTGAGGCCAATGGCTGGCGGTCTCTTCTCTAACTGCACATGGCCCTCACCTCAGATGTCTCATCCCTGTGGCCTGCGGTCTTTACTCTACCTGCACATACGGCCCTCACCTCAGATGTCTCTTTCCTGTGGCCGGTGGTCTCTTCTCTACCTGCACATACGGCCCTCACCTCAGATGTCTCTTTCCTGTGGCCGGCGGTCTCTTCTGTACCAGCACATACGGCCCTCACCTCAGATGTCTCTTCCCTGTGGCCGGCAGTCTCTTCTCTACCTGCACATACGGCCCTCACCTCAGATGTCTCTTCCCTGTGGCCGGCAGTCTCTTCTCTACCTGCACATACAGCCCTCACCTCAGATGTCTCTTTCCTGTGGCCGGCGGTCTCTTCTCTACCTGCACATACGGCCCTCACCTCAGATGTCTCTTTCCTGTGGCCGGCGGTCTCTTCTCTACCTGCACATACGGCCCTCACCTCAGATGTCTCTTTCCTGTGGCCGGCGGTCTCTTCTCTACCTGCACATACGGCCCTCACCTCAGATGTCTCTTCCCTGTGGCCGGCAGTCTCTTCTCTACCTTCACATAAGGCCCTCACCTCAGATGTCTCTTCCCTGTGGCCGGCAGTCTCGGCGCTTTGTTCTCATCCCTGGGCCGTCTCTTTCATCCCCTTTGTGCAGATCTTCAGGGCGGTCCCTCTGCGCAGTGTTTGCTATTGTTCTGTCAGATGGATGTCTCTTTTCCTGAGGGCCGTCTATGTGATGGGGAGCGCTCTCTCCAGATGTGGCCGGTTGTATCATCCGGCAGGGCTTCCTCCACTCTTTAAGATGCCAGCCCTAATAATGAGGAGGTCTCAGTGCACTCCCTGCAGTCTCTCTGTCTGTCTGTCTCTCTGGCTGGGACAATGGATTGAGACAGCTGTGGATGTGAGAGAGAGCGCAGCCAGCACTGGGCTCCGAGGGACTGAGAGCCTGGACTGAAACATGACTCCCCCCCCTACCTCCTCCTCCAGCATCAGCCCCGCACACCTCCTCCAGCAGTGCCCCCCCTCCTCCAGCAGTGCCCCCCTCCTCCAGCAGTGCCCCCCTCCTCCAGCAGTGCCCCCCCTCCTCCTACAGTGCCCCCCCACCTCCTCCATCCCCCCTCTGCTCTCCTCTTCTCATCTGGTAATTTATGCTGAATTCCAGGACCAGACCCAGCGCACAACATGGAAACTGGAGGAGAGACCCTGCTGCCTGCACTAACACAGACACGTCTACTACACACACGTCTACTACACACACGTCTACTACACACACGTCTACTACACACACGTCTACTTCACACACGTCTACTACACACACGTCTACTACACACACGTCTACTACACACACGTCTACTACACACACGTCTACTACACACACGTCTACTACACACACGTCTACTACACACTCGTCTACTACACATACAAATCTACTACACACTCGTCTACTACACACACGTCTACTACACACTCGTCTACTACACACTCGTCTACTTCACACACGTCTACTACACACTCGTCTACTACACACTCGTCTACTTCACACTCGTCTACTTCACACACGTCTACTACACACACGTCTACTACACACACGTCTACTACACACACGTCTACTACACACACGTCTACTACACACACACGTCTACTACACACACACACGTCTACTACACACACGTCTACTACACACACGTCTACTACACACACGTCTACTTCACACACGTCTACTTCACACACGTCTACTACACACACGTCTACTACACACTCGTCTACTACACACACGTCTACTACACACACGTCTACTACACACACACGTCTACTACACACTCGTCTACTTCACACACGTCTACTACACACACGTCTACTACACACACGTCTACTACACATACAAATCTACTACACACACACACGTCTACTACACATACAAATCTACTACACACACAAATCTACTGCACACATCTACTACACACTAGGACAGCACACTAACATCTACTACACTCACATCTACTACACACACTGATAATATAAGAATGTTATCACTATACATATTACCATCATACTGTAACTGACCAAATCCTGTATACTGAGACGAATAATACCAATATACAAGGAGGAATATTATCACTTTACAGATTACCATCATACTGTTACTGACCAAATCCTGTATAATACCAATATACAAGGAGGAATATTATCACCATACATATTACCATCATACTGTTACTGACCAAATCCTGTATACTGAGACCAATATTACCAATAATACCAGTATATAAGAAGGAATATTATCACCATACATGTTACCTTCATACTGTTACTGACTAAATACTGTATACTGAGACCAATATTACCAATAATACCAGTATACAAGGAGGAATATTATCATTATACATATTACCATCATACTGTTGCTGACCAAATCCTGTATACTGAGACCAATATTACCAATAATACCAGTATACAAGGAGGAATATTGTCACCATATGTTTTACCATCATACTGTTACTGACCAAATCCTGTATACTGACTAATAATACCAGTAAACAAGGAGGAATATTATCATTATACATATTACCATCATACTGTTACTAACCAAACTCTGTATACTGAAACAAATATTACCAATAATACCAGTTTATAAGGAGGAATAGTATCACTATACATATTACCATCATACTGTTACTGACCAAATCCTGTATACTGAGACCAGTATTACCAATAATACCAGTATACAAGGAGGAATATGTTGCGGCGAGCGCTCCGGCCACTCAATCTGGTCGTGAGCCCTCTCTTCCTCCTTCCTCCGGCGGGTCCGGGATGCGAATCTTGGGCTGTCACTTACCCCTTGCTCCTGCTGGCTTCTCCGCTGGTTCTATTCCCTGGCATGCACGCTCCCGCCTCCTAGGGGGCGTGCTCGCCAGAGCTATAAGATTTAAAGGGCCACTGCGCCCTGAATTAGTGTTTGCACCTGTTCCTTCTTTATAAGTATGTGCACCTCTCTCTACCTCTTGCCGGATCTTTGTGTGCCCTGTGCCCAAGAGAAAGAGTTACTGTGTATAGCCATGCCTGTGTTCTGACCTTTCGCTCCGTGACCTTGCTTCTGTGCCGCCTGTGTGCTGACCTCCTGTTACCGTTCCTGACCACACATCTGTGCTGCCAGCCCTGACCTTCTGCTAGTCCTGACTACCAGTTGCCTCATCCTTCCTGTGCTACGTTTCATCTTAGCAGCCTATGTGGACGAGTCGTGCCAGGGGTAGCAACCTGGGTGCCGCCTGCCACAGCAAGTCCATCCCGCTTTGCTGCGGGCTCGGGTGAAAACCAGCGGCACCTTAGACTATGCTCCCTGGTATGGCCCACGTCATCTTCCACACAGGTACTACCTCCGTGAGTGTTACAGTAAGATCCAGCCATGGATCCTCCTGGGGTGCCTCTGCCTGATGTCTCGGACCTTTCCACCGTGGCTCAACAGTCACAACAGTTGAACCAGTTGTCAGCCATGATGCAACAGTTTCTGAGGGAGATCATACGCTGTGAAGAGGCTTCATGACTCAGTGCTCTATGCATTTGGATCTCATGGCAGATCAGTTTCCTACGGAGCGGGCTAAAGTGGCCTTTTGTGGTCAGTCTATTGTCCGGTAAAGCCCTGGCCTGGGCTACTCCTCTCGGGGATAGTAATGATCTGGTGTCTTCAAACCTGCAGGCCTTCCTCTCAGAATTCCGCTATGTCTTTGAAGAACCCGCACAGGCCTCCTCGGCCGAGATGGCGCTTCTGAACCTCAGCCAAGAGAACTCCTCTGTTGTTGACTACGCGGTTCAATTCTGCACTCTTGTCTCTGAACTGGCTTAGAACGACGAGGCCTTGTGTGCTACATTTAAAAAAGGACTGTCTAGTAGAATCAAGGATGCTCTCGCTGTTTGTGATTCTCCATCTACCCTGAGTGAGCTTATCCATTTGGCTACTCGAATTGGTGTGCGTTTTGTCGAGAGGCAGGAAGAACTTCGTCTGGAAAGAGAACCTGTCCGAACACAGCGATTTCCTTGTTTGGCACCCGTGTTCCAATGTCCACCTCTACCGTCTCCTTTGTCTCCTGCCGAAGAGGCAATGCAGGTGGATCGGTCTCGCTTAACAAAGCTGGAAAGATCCCATTGACGCAATGAGAATTTGTGCCTATATTGTGCTAGTCCGGAGCAATATCTCAAAGACTGTTCTATACATCCTCAGAGTCCGGGAAACGCTCGCACCTAGGACACGTGGGAGAGGCGTCCCTGGGTGTGAATACTACCTCTCCTCGTTTGACCATGCCGGTTCTAGTTTATACTTCCGCCAAGACATCTTTCTCCGCTTCTGCCTTTTTGGACTCTGGTTCCGCTGGAGATTTTATTGATGCCTCCCTGGTCCATAAACATCGTCTCCCAGTGACCCGGCTTCCTAAGCCTTTGTACATTTCTTCTGTCAATGGAGAAAACCTGAACTGTACGGTGGTATTCCGCACTGAACCTCTCATTATGCAAGTGGGAGTGTTGCATAAGGATAAGATTGAGTTCTATGTGCTACCTCATTGTACTTCGGAGCTTCTTCTTGGTCTTCCTTGGCTTCAACGTCACACTCCATTTCTCGACTGGAAATCTCGCAAGGTCACCCGCTGGGGACCTTTCTGCCAAAATCACTGTCTTGTGTCTACCCAGTCTAAGTCTGTCTCTTCGCCTTCTTCTATGCCAGGCCTGCCTCTCTATTCTGCAAAAAGCAGGCCAAGACTCTTCCACCCCATTGTCCCTATGATTGTCCTATTGACTTACAGCCTGGGACCACGCTTCCACGTGGAAGAATCTATCCATTGTCAGTTCCTGAGACACCAGCCATGGCAAAATATATCCAGGAGAACCTCCAAAAGGGTTTTATCCGAAAGTCCTCATCTCCTGCCGGAGCTGGATTCTTCTTTGTAGGGAAGAAGGATGGTTCTCTCCATCCTTGTATTGACTACAGGGGTCTAAACAAGATTATGATAAAAAATCGCTATCCTCTTCCTTTAATTTCTACATCTACGGGGTGTCTAGGTCTTCTCAAAGTTGGATTTGTGTGGAGCATATAATCCTATCCATATCCATGAGGGAGACGAATGGAGGACGGCCTTTAATACCCGAGATGGACACTTTGAGTATCTCGTGATGCCTTTCGGTCTGTGTAACGCTCCAGCTGTCTTCTAAGAATTTGTCAACGATATCTTTCGAGATCTTCTCTACATGTGTGTTGTTGTGTACCTTGATGACATCTAGATCTTCTTGCCCAATTTGGAGGAGCATCCCTCTCATGTTCGCCAGGTCCTACAGCATCTTCGGGAGAATCATCTTTACGCCAAACTTGAAAAATGCCTATTCGAGAGATCTTGTCTGCCATTCCTGGGTTACATTGTTTCCCATCAGGGTCTTCAGATGGATCCTGGCAAACCGTCTGCTCTGTTGAATTGGCCTCGTCCTACTGGTCTTCGGGCTATTCAATGCTTTCTTGGGTTTGCCCATTATTATCGTCAGTTCATTCCACATTTTTCTTCCTTGGTTGCCCCGATTGTGGCACTTACTAAAAAGAACTGTAACCCCAAGTCTTGGCCTCCTGAGGCCGAAGAGGCCTTCACTCGCTCAAAGTCTGCATTTGCATCCATCCTCTCAAGACCAGATCCGCTAAAACCCTTCTCTTTTTAGGTAGACGCATCATCTGTGGGAGCGGGAGCCGTTTTAACTCAGAAAACCTCCAAGGGCAAAATTGTAAACTGTGGCTTCTTCTCCAAGACTTTCTCATCTGCAGAGAGGAACTACTCTATTGGAGATCGGGAACTCCTTGCTATTAAACTTTCCTTATTATAAAGTTCTTCTCTTCCAGTCAGCATCTATTCTGACCATAAGAATCTCCTATATCTACAGTCTGCTCAGCGTCTAAACCCTCGGCAGACTAGATGGTCTCTTTTCTTTTCCAGGTTTATTTCTTTATTCATTTCCGCCCTGCAAACAAAAACGTCAGAGCTGATGCTCTTTCTATGTCCTCCGATGTGGTAGGATTGGACTCCATTCCAAGGCATCTTGTTCCTCCAGAGCGTCAAATTTCTGCAGCTCCTGCCAATCTTCAGCAAGTCCCACCTGGAAAATGTTTTGTGTCTATTCAAGACATAGAGTCTTGCAGGCTGTCCAATCTGGAGTACGGAAGTCCATTCAACTTATCTCTCGGCAATACTGGTGGCCGCACCTTGAACGCAATGTTACAAATTTTGTCCGTTCCTGTGTTACCTGTGCCCGTGACAAAACTCCACGACAGAAACCAGCGAGTCTCTTACAACCTTTGCCCATCCCGGAGACTCTTTGGTCTCTCATAGCTATGGACTTTATTACCGATCTTCCATCTTCCTGCAATAATACGGTCATCTGGGTGGTGGTTGATCGATTCTCTAAAATGGCTCATTTCGTTCCTTTACCAGGTCTTCCATCTGCTCCACAGCTGGCGAAACATTTTCTTCAACAAATTTTTCGTCTTCATGGCCATCCGACTCACATCGTCTCGGATCGTTTTGGAGTACAATTTATTTCCAAGTTCTGGCATGCTCTCTGTTCCCGTCTTAACATCAAGCTGACCTTTTCCTCTGCTAATCACCCATAGACCAACGGCCAGGTGGAGAGAGACTCGACAGAATGAATGGGTCGATCTTTTGCCTTGGGCAGAGTTTTCTTACAATCACAAAGACTCTGAGTCCACTAAGACAAGACAAGTCCATTTTTTGAGGTTTATGGACATCTTCCTCGTATTCCTTTTCCTCTTCCAGACCCTTCTGGAGTGCCAGCCATTGATTATCAAGTACAGGATTTTATATCCATCTGGCAGGAGACCCGCCACTCTTTGATTTGCGCCTCTTCCGGTATGAAATCCCAAGAGAATAAGAAGAGAAGGCCTTCTCCAACTTTTTCTCCTGGCAACAAAATCTGGCCACAGGAAGGGACAGGTGCAAACACTAATTAAGGACACACTGGCCCTTTAAATCTCAGAGCATCGGCAGGCGCTCGGGACCTAGGAGGTGGGAGCATGCATGCCGGGAAACAGAACCAGCAGATAAGCCAGCAGGAGCAAGGGGTAAGTGATGGCCCGAGATTCGCATGCAAGCGCGAGGAGAGCGCTCACGGCCAGAGTGAGTGACTGGAGCACTCGCAGCAACTGTATCCCCCCCCCTCCCCTTTGATCTCCCCCTCTATTTGGGTCTTACAAAATTTCGGAACAAATTGTGGTCCAGAATATTCTCCTCCAGCTCCCATGACTGTACCTCAGGACCGAACCCCTTCCAGTCTACTAAAAAAAAAAAAAATTTCCCCCTTACAGTTTTAGTCGCCAAAATTTCCTTGACTTCAAAAATATTCGAGGAACCAGAGACTGGAGAGGAAACAATGTGTTTTTGGGATACGTAAGGGAGGCAGGCAGACGGAGCTTTTAAGACACAGGATTGATTCTGTGCAAAACCTCAAACGGTCCCAGGAAGCGAGGACCCAAGTTATAACTGGGAACCATAAAACGAACATACTTAGAGGAGATCTAAGATTTTTTTAGTAGACTGGAAGGGGTTCGGTCCTGAGGTAAGGTCATGGGAGCCGGAGGAGAATATTCTGGACCACAATTTGGTCCGAAATTTTCTAAGAACCAAATAGAGGGGGAGATCAAAGGGGAGGGGGGGGGATACTGTTGCTTCGAGCGCACCAGTCACTCACTCTGGCCGGGAGCGCTCTCCTCGCGCTTCCATGCGAATCTCGGGGCGTCACTTACTCCTTGCTCCTGCTGGCTTATCCGCTGGTTCTGTTTCCCGGCATGCATACTCCCGCCTCCTAGGTCCCGCGTGCCTGCCGATGCTCTGAGATTTAAAGGGCCAGTGTGCCCTTAATTAGTGTTTGCACCTTTCCCTTCCTGTGACCAAGAGAAAGTGTTACTGTGTATAGCCCTGCCTGTGTTCTGACCTTTCACTCCGTGACCTGATCTTGCTCCTGTGCTGCTTGCCTGCTGACCTCCTGTTACGTTTCCTGACCACGCATCTGTGCCGCCAGCCCTGACCTTCTGCTAGTCCTGACTATGAGTAGCCTCATCCTTCCTGTGCTACGTTTTATCTCAGCAGCCTATGTGGACGACCCGTGCCAGGGGTAGCGACCTGGGTGCAGCCTGCCGCAGCAAGTCAATCCCGATTTGGGGCGGGCTCTGGTGAAAACCAGCAGCACCTTAGACTCTGCTCCCTGGTAAGGCCCACGTCATCTTCTACACAGGTACAGCGGATCCACTATCTCTGTGAGTGTTACAGAATATTATCACCATACATATTACCATCATACTGACCAAATCCTGTATACTGACCAATATTACCAATAATACCAGTATACAAGGAGGAATATCATCACTATACATATTACCATCATACTGTTACTGACTAAATTCTGTATACTGAGACCAATATTATGAATAATACCAGTATAAAAGGAGGAATATGATCACCATACATATAACTACCATACTGTTACTGACCAAATCCTGTATACTGAGACCAATATTACCAATAATACCAGTATACAATAAGCAATATTATTACCTACATATAACTACCATACTGTTACTGACCAAATCCTGTATCCTGAGACCAATATTACCAATAATACCAGTATACAAGGAGGAATATTATCACCATACATATTACCATCATACTGTTACTGACCAAATCCTGTATACTGAGACCAATATTAACAATAATACAAGTATACAAGGAGGAATATTATCACCATATATATTACCATCATACTGTTACTGACCAAATCCTGTATAATGAGACCAATATAACCAATAATACAAGTATACAAGGAGGAATATTATCACCATGCATATTACCATCATACTGTTACTGACCAAATCCTGTATACTGGCCAATATTGCCAATAATGCCAGTATATAAGGAGGAATATTATCCCCATACATATTACCATTATACTGTACTGACCAATTCCTGTATACTGAGACCAATATAGCCAACAATACCAGTAAACAAGGAGGAATATCATCAACATACATATTACCATTATACTGTTACTGACCAAATCCTGTATAATTAGACCAATATTACCAATAATACCAGTATATAAGGAGGAATATTATCACCATACATATTACCATCATACTTTTACTGACTAAATACTGTATACTGAGACGAATAATACCAATATACAAGGAGGAATATTATCACTTTACAGATTACCATCATACTGTTACCGACCAAACCCTGTATACTGTAACACTCACGTTTCTCAAGACAGGAACTCCGGTGGATGTGGATCTGCTGGATCTGTGTGGCAGATGACTGGGACCGTACCAGGGAGCGGAGTCTAAGGTGCTGCTTGTTTTCACCAGAGCCCCCCGCAAAGCGGGATGGACTTGCTGCTCTAGGTGACACACAAGTCGCTACCCCTGGCACGGCTCGACCACACAGGCGTCTGAGGAGATGCGAGGCACAGGAGGGATAAGGCAGCTCGTAGTCTGGATAGCAGAAGGGCAGGGCAGGCGGCACAGTAGCGTAGTCTAGACGTAGAAGGAGGACAGTAGGCAGGCGGCAGAGGAGCAAGGTCAAGTCACAAAGCAAGAGATCAGATACATGGCAAGGCAATAACAGGAATGCTTTCTCTCAGGCTCAAGGCAACAAAAATCCGGCAGGAAACTGAGGAGGGTGGAGGAATTTATAAATGAGCCACAGGTGGATTACACTAATGAACATACTGGCCCTTTAACCCCTTAACGACGAAGGACGTATATATTTACATCCTCCGCCGGCTCCCGCGATATGTCGGAGTCCGATCGGCGAATGACTTCTCCGTGCCTGAGATCCAGGCAGGAGCAGGCAAGCACTGATAACCCTGATCACAGGCGTGTTAATACATGCCAGTGATCTATGTAAAAGATCAGTGTGTGCAGTGTTATAGGTCCCCATGGGAGCTATAACACTGCAATTTTTTTTAAAGAAGTGTTAATAAAGATCATTTAACCCCTTCCCTAATAAAAGTTTGAATCACCCCCCTTTTCCCATAAAAAAAACTGTGTAAATAAAAATAAATATATGTGGTATCACCGCGTGCGTAAATGTCCAAACTATAAAAATATATCATTAATTGAACTGCACGGCCAATGGCGTACACGTAAAAAAATACCAAAGTCCAAAAAAGCGTATTTTTGGTCACTTTTTATACCATTAAAAAATGAATAAAAAGTGATCTGAAAGTCTGATCAAAACAAAAATGATACTGATAAAAACTTCAGATCACGGTGCAAAAAAGGAGCCCTCATACAGCCATGTGTGTGGAAAAATAAAAAAGTTATAGGGGTCAGAAGATGACATTTTTAAACGTATAAATTTTCCATACGACAAAATGTAACCTAGATAAGTAGGGTACCATTTTAACCGTATGGACCTACAGAATAATGATAAGGTGTAATTTTTACCGAAATATGCACTGCGTAGAAACGGAAGCCCCCAAAATTTACAAAATGGCGTTTTTTCTTCGATTTTGTCGCACAATTATTTTTTTTTCCGTTTAGCCGTGTATTTTTGGGTAAAATTACTAATGTCACTGCAAAGTAGAATTGGTGACGCAAACAATAAGCCATAATATGGATTTTTAGGTGGAAAATTGAAAGGGTTATGATTTTTAAAAGGTAAGGAGGAAAAAACGAAAATGCAAAAACTGAAAAACCCTGTGCCCTTAAGGGGTTAAATCTTAAAGCTCCGGCGTGTGCGTGCCCTAGGGGGTGGGGACACGCATGCCGGAGCAGAGAAGCAGAGGCGGAGGCAGAAAAAACACCCGGAGAGAGTGACGGACTGGGGCTACAGCAGGTAAGGAGACCATAAGCTCACGGCCAGCGTGTGGCCGGAGCGCATTATGTAACAGTACCCCCCCCCCCTTTGGTCTCCCCCTCCTTTTACAAAAGACAAAACTCCAGAGAAGGTCACGGTCCAGGATATTCTCCTCAGGCTCCCAAGATCTCTCCTCAGGACCGTAACCCTCCCAGTCGACCAAAAAATATTGTTTACCTCTCACAGTTTTTGTAGCAATAATCTGTTTAACTTTGTAGATGTGTGAAGAGCCGGAAACAGGTGTGGGGACAAGATTCTTCTGAGAGAACCGGTTTATGACAAGAGGCTTGAGGAGAGAGACGTGGAAGGAATTGGGAATACGTAACGTAGCAGGTAGATGGAGTTTGTAGGAGACAGGATTGATCTTTTGTAGAATCTGGAAGGGACCAAAGTAGTGGGGACTGAGCTTGTATCAGGGGATCTTGATGCGGATGTACTTGGATGAAAGCCACACCATGTCACCAGGAGAGGACGGAGGAGTTCTTCTACTTTTATCTGCTTGCGCCTTCATGCGTGAAGAAGCCTGGGATAATAACTGTCGGGTCTGTTGCCAGATGGTGGAGAAGTCACGGACCAGCTCGTCAACAGCAGGCACACCGGAGGAGACTGGGAGAGGAAGAGGAGAACGGAGATGGAGTCTGTAGACAGCAAAAAAGAGGGATGACCTCCTGGACTCAGAATCCTTATGATTATATGAGAATTCAGACCAGGGAAGAAGGTCGACCCAATCATCTTGGTGAGCTGAAACGAAATGCCGAAGTTAAGTCTCAAGGATTTGATTAACCCTCTCCACCTGACTGTTGGACTGAGGGTGAAGGAGAAGTTGATGTCCAGACGGTTACAAAGTGCTCGCCAGAACTTAGAGAGAAACTGCACACCACGATCCGAAACGATATGCTGTGGAAGACCATGTAAACGAAAGACATGCAACAAGAAGTACTGCGGGGCAGAAGGAAGACCTGGTAGAGGAATGAAATGAATCTTGGAAAACTGATCTACAATGACCCAGATGACAGTGTTATTATGAGATGGTGGCAAATCGGTGATGAAATCCATGAGATATGGGCAGGCCCATCGCTACAGGACAGGCAAACCAAGCAATTGTTTGGGGCCCCGAGCTGGCTGGGGGCCCCCGAGCACAGCCAGTGCTTGCCCGTCCTGTAGCCATTAACAATCCTGCTCTTGGAGTTTGTGCTCCGGGCCTCAGGCACCCAGTCAAACAATGTCAAAATGTCTGAATTTTTTTTAAAATAAACTAATTTGCAGCTTTGGAGTTCTTCTCACCTCACCACAATCACGCTCCCCCCATCCCCGCTGCACTTGGTATGTTCCCTCAGCCCAGACTCTTCTCTCAGCCATCTGAGCAGGAGGAGGGGGAGGGGGGAGGAGAGAGCTGTGAGGAAAAGAGACCGCAGAGGCTGTACAACATGGGAACTGACTATAGTAAGTGTCCCTGCATATATATATATATATATATATAAGCATGTGTGTGTGGATATATTTATATGCGTGTATAAGCATGTGTGTGTGGATATATATATGTGTGTATAAGCATGTGTGTGTGGATATATATGTGTGTACATATGTGTATGTCTATGTACTGTGCCTGTGTGTGTGTTACTACTGTGGATGACTATATGTAAAGTGCATGTGTGTATCTATACCAGTGTTTCCGACCAGGGTGCCTCCAGTTGTTGCAAAACTACAACTCCCAGCATGCCCAGATAGCCAAAGGCTGTCTGGGCATGCTGGGAGTTGTAGTTTTGCAACCTCTGTAGGCACCCTGGTTGAGAAACACTGATCTATTCTATCTGTGTGTGTATGAAGCATGTGTAGTATGTAATGTGTACAGTATGTTTGTGTATGATGCATGTATAGTATGTAATGTGTACAGTGTGTTGTGTGTATGATGCATGTACAGTATATAATGTGTACAGTATGTGTGTGTATGATGCATGTACAGTATGTAATGTGTACAGTATGTTGTGTGTGTATGATGCATGTACAGTATGTAATGTGTACAGTATGTTGTGTGTGTATGATGCATGTACAGTATGTAATGTGTACAGTATGTTGTGTGTGTGTATGATGCATGTACAGTATGTAATGTGTACAGTATGTGTGTATGATGCATGTACAGTATGTAATGTGTACAGTATGTTGTGTGTGTATGATGCATGTACAGTATGTAATGTGTACAGTATGTGTGTGTATGATGCATGTACAGTATGTAATGTGTACAGTATGTGTGTGCATGATGCATGTACAGTATGTAATGTGTACAGTATGTGTGTGTATGATGCATGTATAGTATGTAATGTGTACAGTATGTGTGTGTATGATGCATGTATAGTATGTAATGTGTACAGTATGTGTGTGTATGATGCATGTACAGTATGTGTGTGTATGATGCATGTACAGTATGTAATGGTTACAGTGTGTGTATGAAGCATGTACAGTATGTAATGTGTACAGTGTGTGTATAATGCATGTACAGTATGTAATGCGTACAGTGTGTGTATAATGCATGTACAGTATGTGTGTCTGATGCATGTACAGAATGTAATGTGTACAGTGCGTGTATGGTGCATGTACAGTATGTAATGTATACAGTATGGTGTGTGTGTGTATGATGCATGTACAGTATGTAATGTGTAGAGTATGTGTGTGTGTATGATGCATGTACAGTATGTAATGTGTACAGTATGTGTGTGTATGATGCATGTACAGTATGTAATGTGTGTTGTGTGTGTATGATGCATGTATAGTATGTAATGTGTACAGTGTGTGTGTATGATGCATGTATAGTATGTAATGTGTACAGTATCTGTGTGTGTGTATGAAGCATGTATAATATGCAATGTGTACAGTGTGTTGTGTGTGTATGATGTATGTACAGTATGTAATGTGTACAGTGTGTTGTGTGTATGATGCATGTACAGTATGTAATGTGTGTTGTGTGTGTATGATGCATGTATAGTATGTAATGTGTACAGTATATGTGTGTGTATGATGCATGTATAGTATGTAATGTGTACAGTATGTGTGTATGATGCATGTATAGTATGTAATGTGTACAGTATCTGTGTGTGTATGAAGCATGTATAGTATGCAATGTGTACAGAGTGTTGTGTGTATGATGTATGTACAGTATGTAATGTGTACAGTGTTTTGTGTGTGTATGATGCATGTACAGTATGTAATGTGTGTATGATGCATGTATACAGTATGTGTGTGTATGAAGCATGTACAGTATGTAATGTGTACAGTATGTGTGTGTATGATGCATGTACAGTATGTAATGTGTACAGTGTGTTGTGTGTATGATGCATGTACAGTATGCAATGTGTACAGTGTGTGTATGATACATGTACAGTATGTAATGTGTACAGTATGTGTGTGAATGATGTATGTACAGTATGTAATGTGTACAGTATGTGTGTGTATGATGCATGTACAGTATGTAATGTGTACAGTGTGTATGTGTATGATGCATGTTTAGTATGTAATGTGTACAGTATCTGTGTGTGTATGATGTATGTATAGTATGTAATGTGAACAGTGTGTTGTGTGTGTATGATGCATGTACAGTATGTAATGTGTGTATGATGCATGTACAGTATGTAATGTGTACAGTATGTGTGTGTATGATACATGTACAGTATGTAATGTGTGCAGTGTGTATAATGCATGTACAGTATGTAATGTGTACAGTTTGTGTATAATGCATGTAAAGTATGTAATGTGTAGAGTGTGTGTGTATGATGCATGCACAGAATGTAATGTGTACAGTGTGTTGTGTGTGTATGAAGCATGCATGTACAGTATGTAATGTATACAGTGTGTGTGTTGTGTGTATGATGCATGTACAGTATAATGTGAACAGTATATTTGTGTATGATGCATGTACAGTATGTAATGTGTACAGTATGTGTGTATGATGCATGTACAGTATGTAATGTGTACAGTGTGTTGTGTGTGTATGAAGCATGCATGTACAGTATGTAATGTGTACAGTATGTGTGTGTGTATATGATGCATGTACAGTATGTAATGTATACAGTATGGTGTGTGTGTATGAAGCATGTACAGTATGTAATGTGTACAGTGTGTTGTGTGTACAGTGTGTTGTATGTGTATGTAATGCATGCAGTGGCAGATCCAGGGGGGGGGAAACAGGGCAATTGCCCTGTCCCGTGCGTGCGGCCATTGGAAAGCAACGCGGAGGAGCGGAGCAGCGAACAGGACATGCGCTGGCCAGCATGGTAAGTGACCAGCGGCACATCAGCTTCAGTGCTCCGACCACCGCTCCTCCAGTCCCGGGACCTACTGCTATGGTGGCCGGACAAAAGGAGCGGTGGTAAGAACACTGAACTAGGGCAGTAAACAGGCATACAGCCTCCAGCCATACACTGTATATGGCTGGAGGCTGTATGTCTGTGGGGGAACATACTACACCTAATGTGGGGGGACTATACTGCACCTAATGTGGGGGGACTATACTGCACCTAATGTGGAGAACTATACTGCACCTAATGTGGGGGGACTATACTGCACCTAATGTGGAGAACTATACTGCACCTAATGTGGGGGACTATACTGCACCTAATGTGGGGAACTATACTGCACCTAATGTGGAGAACTATACTGCACCTAATGTGGAGAACTATACTGCACCTAATGTGGAGAACTATACTGCACCTAATGTGGGGGAACTATACTGCACCTAATGTGGGGAACTATACTGCACCTAATGTGGGGAACTATACTGCACCTAATGTGGGGAACACTTCTAGCCCAATGTGGGGCGAACTCTGCCGCACCTAATGTGGGGGGAACTCTGCTACACCTAACGTGGGGGGAACTGTGCCGCACCTAACGTGGGGGGAACTGTGCCGCACCTAACGTGGGGGGAACTGTGCCGCACCTAACGTGGGGGGAACTGTGCCGCACCTAGCGTGGGGGGAACTGTGCCGCACCTAACGTGGGGGGGAACTGTGCCGCACGTAACATGGGGGAACTGTGCTGCACCTAATGTGGGGGCCTCGTATCGACGTTCCCTCACGTCGCGCTCCCAGCATTCAAGGGCCGGCTTACTATGTCCTGATGCCGGCCCTGGAGCGTGACGTGCGTGAACATCAAGGTGGGGGGGGGGGGGGGGGGGGCCTCCATGTCCATTTTGCTTGGGGCCCCCAAATTCCTTCAAACGGCCCTGGATATGGGACCAGGGAGTCTCTGTAATGGGTAAAGGCTGTAAGAGTCCTGCAGGTCTCTGTCGAGGTGTTTTGTCTTGGACACATGTTTCACAGGACCGAACAAGATCAGAAACATCACATTCAAGATGGGGTCACCAGTAGTGCCGGAAAATAAGAAGTAGAGTCTTGCGTATTCCTGGATGTCCTGCTGTCAAGGAAGAATGACCCCATTTCAGGACCTTGCATCTCAATCTGGCTGACAAATGATTTTCCAGGAGGAACTTGCTGAATCTCGGCAGGATCGGCAGGAATCAAACGGTCAGGATGAATAATATACCTAGGCGTGGAGTCCAAACCAATGATGTCAGAGGACCTGGAGAGAGCATCAGCCCTGATGTTCTTGTCTGCTGGACAGAAGTGAATGAAGAAGTTGAACCTAGAAAAGAACAGTGACCATCTTGCCTGGCTGGGGTTCAAACGCTGAGAAGACTGAAGGTATAGAAGATTCTTATGGTCGGAGTAGATGCTGACCGGAAGATGAGAAGAACCTTCCATTAAATGTTGCCATTCCTCCAAAGCTAGCTTGATAGGGAGGAGTTCACGGTCTCCAATGGAGTAATTACTCTCAGCAGGAGAGAATGTCTTGAAGAAGAACCCACAAATTACACTCTTACCCTAGGCGTTTTTCTGAGTGAGAACAGCACCCGCTCCAATAGATGAGGCATCAACATTCAAGGCAAAGGGCCTCTCCGAATCAGGTTTTTGCCGGGAGCAGAGGCAAATGCAGACTTTAAACGGGAGAAGGCCTCTTCAGCCTCTTGAGGCCAAGATTTAGGATTAGATGCCTTCTTAGGGAGAGCCACAATAGGGGCAACCAAGGATAAAAAATGTGGGATAAACTGACGATAATAGTTAGCGAATCCCAGAAAGCGTTGAATAGCATGGAGGCCCGAAGGACGAGGCCAATCCAATACTGCAGACAACTTATCTGGATCCATCTGCAGGCCCTGATGAAAGACAATGTAGCCAAGAAACAAGTAGATTTCTCGAATAGGCATTTCCCCAGTTTGGCGAAGAGATGATTCTTCCGTAGTCACTGAAGAACCAGACAAACATGAGTACGATGCTCCTCTAGGATGGAAGAGAAAATCAGGATGTCATCTAGGTATACAACAACACAGGTGTAGAGAAGATCACGGAAGATATAGTTGACGAACTCCTGAAAAACGGCTGGAGCATTGCAGAGACCAAAAGGCATTACAAGATACTCAAAATGTCGTTGTGATCTCTCCTGTTGCGTTAGACGAGACCGATCTCCTTGTATAACCTCTTCGGCAAGAGGCACAGGAAACTGAAGAGGTGGACGTTGAAACACGGGTGTCAGGCGGGCAGGTTCCTTCTCTAAGTGCAATTCCTCCTCTCTATTAGCAAAACGCACATCAATGCGTGTGGCCAAGTAGATAAGTTCTGACAAAGAAGATAGAGGATCACGTGCTGCAAGGGCATCTTTAATCCTGCTTGACAGTCCTTTTTTGAATGTGGCACACAAGGCCTCTTCATTCCAGGCAAGTTCAGAGGCTAGAATGTGGAATTGGACCGCGTAGTCACCAACGGTAGAATTCCCTTGACAGAGGTTCAGCAACGCTGTCTCAGCTGAAGAGGCACGTGTGGGTTCCTCAAAGACACTGCGAAATTCTGCCAAGAAAGCCGACAAATTGGAGGATACTGCATCACCACGGTCCCAAAGGGTTGTAGCCCAAGCCAGGGCTTTTCCGGACAGTTGACTAATGACAAAGGCCAACTTACTACGTCGGAAACAGTTCAGACATGAGCTCCAAGTGCATGGAGCACTGTGCAACAAAGCCTCTGCATGACTTGGAATCCCCATCATACTTGGGAGGCAAAAGCAGCTGCAGCTGGGAGCCAGAAGAGACTGCAGGAGCTGGAGGTGGGAGTGAGCCAGAATGTGGTACTTACAAGGCCAAAAGCTGCTGCATCATGGCTGAAAGTTGAGAAAATTGCTGCACATGTCGGGCCAACTGCTGCGACTGGCGTACCACAACGGAGGGAAGATCCACAACTTCAGGCCAGGGTACCTCAGCAGGATCTATGCCCGGATCTTACTGTAACACTCACATTTCTGAAGACAGGAACTCCGGTGGATGTGGTTCCGCTGGACCTGTGTGGCAGATGACTCAGACCGTACCAGGGAGCGGAGTCTAAGATGCCGCTGGTTTTCACCAGAGCATGCCGCAAAGCGGGATGGACTTGCTGCTGCAGGTGACACCCAGGTCGCTACCCCTGGCACGGCTCGACCACACAGGCGTCTGAGGAGATGCGAGGCACAGCAGGGATAAGGCAGCTCATAGTCTGGATAGCAGAAGGTCAGGGCAAGTGGCACAGTAGTGTAGTCAGGACGTAGAAGGAGGTCAGTAGGCAGGCGGCAGAGGAGCAAGGTCGAGTAACAAAGCAAGAGATCAGATACACAGCAATGCAATAACAGGAATGCTTTCTCTCAGGCTCAAGGCAACAAAAATCCGGCAGGAAACTGAGGAGGGTGGAGGAATTTATAAATGAGCCACAGGTGGATTACACTAATGAGCGTACTGACTCTTTAAATCTTAAAGCTTCGGTGCGCTAAGGGGACGGGGACACGCGCGCCGGAGCAGAGAAGCAGAGGCGGAGGCAGGAGAAACACCCGGAGAGAGACGGACTGGGGCTACAGCAGGTAAGGGGACCATGCGCTCTTGGCCGGAGCGCATTACGTATCATATACTGACCAATATTACCAATAATACCAGTATATGAGGAGGAATACTATCACCATATATGTTACCATCATACTGTTACTGAACAAATCCTGTATACTGGCCAATATTACCAATAATACCAGTATAAAAGGAGGAATATTATCACCATACATATTACCATCATACTGTTACTGACCAACTCCTGTATACTGACCAATATTACTATTAATACCAGTAAACAAGGAGGAATATTATCACTTTACAGATTACCATCATACTGTTACTGACCAAATCCTATATACTGAGACCAATATTACCAATAATACCAGTATACAAGGAGGAATATTATCACTTTACAGATTACCATCATACTGTTACTGACCAAATCATGTATAATACCAATATACAAGGAGGAATATTATCAATATACATATAACCATCATTCTGTTACTGACTAAATACTGTATACTGAGACCAATATTACAAATAATCCCAGCATACAAGGAGGAATATTATCATTATACATATTACCATCATACTGTTACCGACCAAATCCTGTATACTGAGACAAATATTACCAATGATACCAGAGTATAAGGAGGAATATTATCACCATACATTTTACCATCATACTGTTGCTTACCAAATACTGTATACTGAGACCAATATCACCAATAATACCAGCATACAAGGGGGAATATTATCAACAGATATAACCATATTACTGCGCCGAAGCGCTGAGATTTAAAGGGCCAGTGCACCCTTAATCAGTGTTTGAACCTGTCCCTTCCTTATAAGTATGTGCACCTCCCTCTACCTCTTGCCGGATCTTTGTGTGTCCTGTGACCAAGAGAAAGCGTTACCGTGTATAGCCCTGCCTGTGTTCTGACCTTGCTTCTGTGCCGCCTGCGTGCTTACCTCCTGTTACGTTTCCTGACGACGCATCTGTGCCGCCAGCCCTGACCTTCTGCTAGTCCTGACTATGAGTTGCCTCATCCTTCCTGTGCCACGTTTTATCTCAGCAGCCTATGTGGACATGTGGACGACTCGTGCCAGGGGTAGCGACCTGGGTGCAACCTGCCGCAGCAAGTCAATCCCGATTTGCGGCGGGCTCTGGTGAAAACCAGCAGCACCTTAGACTCTGCTCCCTGGTAAGGCCCACGTCATCTTCTACACAGGTACAGCGGATCCCCTACCTCTGTGAGTGTTATAGAATATTATCACCATACATATTACCATCATACTGTTACTGACCAAATCCTGTATACTGAGACCAATATTACCAATAATACCAGTATACAAGGAGGAATATTATCACCATATATATTACCATCATACTTTTACTGACCAAATCCTGTATACAGAGACCAATATTACCAATAATACCAGTATACAAGGAGGAATATTATCACCATATATATTACCATCATACTTTTACTGACTAAATCCTGTATACTGAGATCAATATTAACAATAATACCAGTATACAAGGAGGAATATGATCACCATACATATAACTACCATACTGTTACTGACCAAAGCCTGTATACTGAGACCAATATTACCAGTATATAAGGAGGAATATTATCACCATATATATTACCATCATACTGTTACTGACCAAATCCTGTATACTGAGACCAATATCACCAGTAATACCAATATACAAGGAGGAATATTATCACCACACATATTAGCATCATACTTTTACTGACCAAATCCTGTATACTGAGACCAATATTACCAATAATACCAGTGTACAAGGAGGGTATTGTGACGGACTAACTCCGACAAAAGTGACTTCTCCTTCCGGATGACAAGCCCCAGCCTATCACAGGCAATGTCCCCAGGCAGAACTAGAGATTGTTGCATCCTTGTACCCAAAGAACCAGGCAACACCAGTCTTCAGGTATAAAATCAGAACTCTTTATTGTGGAACAAGTGTCTTCTTTTATCGGAAGAACATCACAGGGGGAAGTTTCAGTAAAGACAATACAGGTGACAGTGAGTCTGGGAGATAATCCAATAAAATAGCTCTCCCTATACAGTGCCTTGAGTGCAAAAGGTGGAGGTGTGCAGAAGCTTGACTGTGTGCAAAAAGGAGAAGCATGTGTAGAATTAGTGTATTGTACAAAAGGTGAACCGTGTGCAAAAAGTGGACCGTGTGCAAAATGTGAACCATGTGCAAAAGGGCTTTATGTCACTGGACAACATCAACCGAGGGGCACAAATAGTGATGTCCTAAAGACCAATAATACCAGTATATAAGGAGGAATATTATCACTTTACAAATCCCTGTCATACTGTTACTGACCAAATCCTGTTTACTGAGACCAATATTACCAATAATACCAGTAAACAATGAGGAATATTATCACTTTACATATCGCTGTCATACTGTTACTGACCAAATCCTGTATACTGAGACCAATATTACCAATAATACCAGTATATAAGGAGGAATATTATCACTTTACATATCGCTGTCATACTGTTACTGACCAAATCCTGTATACTGAGACCAATATTACCAATAATACCAGTATACAAGGAGGAATATTATCATTATACATATTACCATCATACTGTTACTGAGCAAACCCTGTATACTTAGACCAATATTACTAATAATACCAGTATATAAGATGGAATATTATCACCATACATATTACCATCATACTGTTACTGACCAAATCCTGTATACTGAGACCAATATTACCAGTATACAAGGAGGAATATTATCATTATACATATTACCATCATACTGTTACTGACCAAACCCTGTATACTTAGACCAATATTACTAATAATACCAGTATATAAGAAGGAATATTATCACCATACATATTACCATCATACTGTTACTGACCAAATCATGTATACTGAGACCAATATTACCAATAATACCAGTATATAAGAAGGAATATTATCACCATACATGTTACCTTCATACTGTTACTGACTAAATACTGTATACTGTGACAAATAATACCAATATACAAGTAGGAATATTATCACTTTACAGATTACCATCATACTGTTACTGAGCAAAACCTGTGTACTGACCAATATTATCAATAATACCAGTATACAAGGAGGAATATTATCACCATACATATTCACATCATACTGTTACTGACGAAATCCTGTATACAGAGGCCAATATTACCAATAATACCAGTATATAGGCAGGAATATTATAAACATACATATTACCATCATACTGTTACTGACCAAATCATGTAAACTAAGAACAATATTACCAATAATACCAGTATACAAGGAGGAATATTATCACCATACATATTACCATCATACTGTTACTGACCAAATCCTGTATACTGAGACCAATAACACCAATAATACCAGTATACAAGGAGGAATATTATCACCATACATATTACCATCATACTGGTACTAACTGTCACGATCGCACCCTATCGCTCCAGCCAAGACATTAGAGAGAGTGTGATGGTACAAGGGTTAAGGCCACCAGACCTCTGGGTATCCACTACAAGTCCCAGCAAGTCACCAAATTAACCCTTAGATAAACGTGTTTCCACCAGAGCTGCCTTCAGAAAGGTGAGCTCATATATTTAGAGATCAAAGACCAGAGCTGATTAATTAAACATTTAATCTGATAAAAGGTATCACAGTGCTAACTATATAAAAATACAGGAACAAATGACATACAGGTACAAAAATATATAAAAGAGTTTAGCAAGACAAGTTCAGAAAACAAAAATGAAGTTCTTACAGCATGATGATATAGCCGTCCTTGTCAGTGAGAGTCCAGCTCTTGTCAGCTTTGGGCCCAGCCTTGAACACACTACCTTGAGTCTAGCATTGTTTTAAATATCATATCTGCTTTCTTGGGAGGGAGACTCTATTCCCCCCTCCCCTCTGATCCCACCAGGGGGTCACCTCTGTTCCTGGCCCCCTTATCTGTGTGATTATATGATGGGACCAGAGTGCCCCTTACATCCTGCTGCTTCAGAAGAGCCTCTGACTTCAAAGGAGATGTAAACAAACAGCCAGACCCCCAATAAAATGCAATACACAAGAAGGATACACCGTCTGAATGACCTCTCACCCATGTCTTGGATAATACATAGATACAATTATAATTTATAATACACATATAGGATTTTAATAATCAGGCCTTGGGCCTGACACTAACAAAATCCTGAATACTGACTAATGTTACCAATAATACCAGTATACAAGGAGGGATATTATCATTATACATATTACCATCATACTGTTACTGACCAAATCCTGTATACTGAGACCAATATTGCCAGTACTACCAGTATACATGGAGGAATATTATCACCACACATATTACCCATCTATAAATCCCACAGGACTGAGCCTGTATAACCCTCTATATATGCCTCAGGACAGAGCCTGTATACCCATATATATCCCACAGGACTGAGCCTGTATAACCCTCTATATATCCCTCAGGACAGAGCCTGTATACCCCTATATATCCCTCAGGACAGAGCCTGTATACCTTTATATACCCCTCAGGACACAGCATGTATACCCCCTATATATCCCTCAGGACAGATTCTGTATCCTCCCCTATATATCCCTTAGGACAGAGCCTGTATACCCCTATATATCCCTCAGGACAGAGTCTGTATACTCCTATATATTCCTCAGGACAGGGCCTGTATACCCCTATATATCCCTCAGGACACAGCCTGTATACCCCTATATATCCCTCAGGACAGAGTCTGTATACCTCTATATATTCCTCAGGACAGGGTCTGTATACCCCTATATATCCCTCAGGACAGAGCCTGTATACCCCTATATATCCCTCAGTACACAGCCTGTATACCCCTATATATCCCTCAGTACACAGCCTGTATACCCCTATATATCCCTCAGTACACAGCCTGTATACCCCTATATATCCCTCAGTACACAGCCTGTATACCCCTATATATCCCTCAGGACAGAGCCTGTATACCCCTATATATCCCTCAGGACAGAGCCTGTATACCCCTATATATCCCTCAGGACAGAGTCTGTATACCCCTATATATCCCTCAGGACAGAGCCTGTATACCCCTATATATCCCTCAGGACAGAGCCTGTATACCCCTATATATCCCTCAGTACACAGCCTGTATACCCCTATATATCCCTCAGGACAGAGCCTGTATACCCCTATATATCCCTCAGTACACAGCCTGTATACCCCTATATATCCCTCAGGACCGAGCCTGTATACCCCTATATATCCCTCAGGACAGAGCCTGTATACCCCTATATATCCCTCAGGACAGAGCCTGTATACCCCTATATATCCCTCAGGACAGAGTCTGTATACCCCTATATATCCCTCAGGACAGAGCCTGTATACCCCTATATATCCCTCAGGACAGAGCCTGTATACCCCTATATATCCCTCAGTACACAGCCTGTATACCCCTATATATCCCTCAGGACAGAGCCTGTATACCCCTATATATCCCTCAGTACACAGCCTGTATACCCCTATATATCCCTCAGGACCGAGCCTGTATACCCCTATATATCCCTCAGGACAGAGCCTGTATACCCCTATATATCCCTCAGGACAGAGCCTGTATACCCCTATATATCCCTCAGGACAGAGTCTGTATACCCCTATATATCCCTCAGGACAGAGCCTGTATACCCCTATATATCCCTCAGGACAGAGCCTGTGTACCCCTATATATCCCTCAGGACAGAGCTTGTATACCCCTATATATCCCTCAGTACACAGCCTGTATACCCCTATATATCCCTCAGGACAGAGCCTGTATACCCCTATATATCCCTCAGGAGAGAGCCTGTATACCCCTGTATACCCCTGTATACCCCTTTTTTCCTATTCTTCCTAAGGCAGCACACACCAATGGGATATTTCATCCCCAGACTCCACCCTAAGACCGTCCACCTAGCAAGATAATCAAGAAATTAGCATAGTTAATTGCTGACCTGATAAGACCCCTCTCCTACAGATCACACCTGTGTATAATTGTGTCCTCATTCCACCAGTAGGATGTGTTCCATCGCCTCCTGGCTCCATTTGCTTTTTCTTTGTTTTTGGACACAGATCTTTTGATCAGCCTTGCGGGGTCCTGGCTGCAACGTTTGAAGTGCCAGTGCGGGGTCCTGGTAATACCTGAAGCAGTGTCCTCTTATAAGTCATAAGCCAGCGCGGGGTCCTGGCCGACTCATACTGGTTCCGTAAGAATAATCAGTATATGGTGCCTGTATACAGTATATCCAGTGAGGGGTCCTGGCCGACTCATACTGGTTCCGTAAGAATAATCAGTATATGGTGCCTGTATACAGTATATCCAGTGCGGGGTCCTGGCCGACTCATACTGGTTCCGTAAGTATAATCAGTATATGGTGCCTGTATACAGTATATCCAGTGCGGGGTCCTGGCCGACTCATACTGGTTCCGTAAGAATAATCAGTATATGGTGCCTGTATACAGTATATCCAGTGCGGGGTCCTGGCCGACTCATACTGGTTCCGTAAGAATAATCAGTATATGGTGCCTGTATACAGTATATCCAGTGCGGGGTCCTGGCCGACTCATACTGGTTCCGTAAGAATAATCAGTATATGGTGCCTGTATACAGTATATCCAGTGCGGGGTCCTGGCCGACTCATACTGGTTCCGTAAGAATAATCAGTATATGGTGCCTGTATACAGTATATCCAGTGCGGGGTCCTGGCCGACTCATACTGGTTCCGTAAGAATAACCAGTATATGGTGCCTGTATACAGTATATCCAGTGCGGGGTCCTGGCCGACTCATACTGGTTCCGTAAGAATAACCAGTATATGGTGCCTGTATACAGTATATCCAGTGCGGGGTCCTGGCCGACTCATACTGGTTCCGTAAGAATAATCAGTATATGGTGCCTGTATACAGTATATCCAGTGCGGGGTCCTGGCCGACTCATACTGGTTCCGTAAGAATAACCAGTATATGGTGCCTGTATACAGTATATCCAGTGCGGGGTCCTGGCCGACTCATACTGGTTCCGTAAGAATAATCAGTATATGGTGCCTGTATACAGTATATCCAGTGCGGGGTCCTGGCTGACTCATACTGGTTCCGTAAGAATAACCAGTATATGGTGCCTGTATACAGTATATCCAGTGCGGGGTCCTGGCCGACTCATACTGGTTCCGTAAGAATAATCAGTATATGGTGCCTGTATACAGTATATCCAGCGCGGGGTCCTGGCCGACTCATACTGGTTCCGTAAGAATAATTAGTATATGGTGCCTGTATACAGTATATCCAGTGCGGGGTCCTGGCCGACTCATACTGGTTCCGTAAGAATAATCAGTATATGGTGCCTGTATACAGTATATCCAGTGCGGGGTCCTGGCCGACTCATACTGGTTCCGTAAGAATAACCAGTATATGGTGCCTGTATACAGTATATCCAGTGCGGGGTCCTGGCCGACTCATACTGGTTCCGTAAGAATAACCAGTATATGGTGCCTGTATACAGTATATCCAGTGCGGGGTCCTGGCCGACTCATACTGGTTCCGTAAGAATAATCAGTATATGGTGCCTGTATACAGTATATCCAGTGCGGGGTCCTGGCCGACTCATACTGGTTCCGTAAGAATAATCAGTATATGGTGCCTGTATACAGTATATCCAGTGCGGGGTCCTGGCCGACTCATACTGGTTCCGTAAGAATAATTAGTATATGGTGCCTGTATACAGTATATCCAGTGCGGGGTCCTGGCCGACTCATACTGGTTCCGTAAGAATAATCAGTATATGGTGCCTGTATACAGTATATCCAGTGCGGGGTCCTGGCCGACTCATACTGGTTCCGTAAGAATAACCAGTATATGGTGCCTGTATACAGTATATCCAGTGCGGGGTCCTGGCCGACTCATACTGGTTCCGTAAGAATAACCAGTATATGGTGCCTGTATAAAGTATATCCAGTGCGGGGTCCTGGCCGACTCATACTGGTTCCGTAAGAATAATCAGTATATGGTGCCTGTATACAGTATATCCAGTGCGGGGTCCTGGCCGACTCATACTGGTTCCGTAAGAATAACCAGTATATGGTGCCTGTATACAGTATATCCAGTGCGGGGTCCTGGCCGACTCATACTGGTTCCGTAAGAATAATCAGTATATGGTGCCTGTATACAGTATATCCAGTGCGGGGTCCTGGCTGACTCATACTGGTTCCGTAAGAATAACCAGTATATGGTGCCTGTATACAGTATATCCAGTGCGGGGTCCTGGCCGACTCATACTGGTTCCGTAAGAATAATCAGTATATGGTGCCTGTATACAGTATATCCAGCGCGGGGTCCTGGCCGACTCATACTGGTTCCGTAAGAATAATTAGTATATGGTGCCTGTATACAGTATATCCAGTGCGGGGTCCTGGCCGACTCATACTGGTTCCGTAAGAATAATCAGTATATGGTGCCTGTATACAGTATATCCAGTGCGGGGTCCTGGCCGACTCATACTGGTTCCGTAAGAATAACCAGTATATGGTGCCTGTATACAGTATATCCAGTGCGGGGTCCTGGCCGACTCATACTGGTTCCGTAAGAATAACCAGTATATGGTGCCTGTATACAGTATATTCAGTGCGGGGTCCTGGCCGACTCATACTGGTTCCGTAAGAATAATCAGTATATGGTGCCTGTATACAGTATATCCAGTGCGGGGTCCTGGCCGACTCATACTGGTTCCGTAAGAATAATCAGTATATGGTGCCTGTATACAGTATATCCAGTGCGGGGTCCTGGCCGACTCATACTGGTTCCGTAAGAATAACCAGTATATGGTGCCTGTATACAGTATATCCAGTGCGGGGTCCTGGCCGACTCATACTGGTTCCGTAAGAATAACCAGTATATGGTGCCTGTATACAGTATATCCAGTGCGGGGTCCTGGCCGACTCATACTGGTTCCGTAAGAATAATCAGTATATGGTGCCTGTATACAGTATATCCAGTGCGGGGTCCTGGCCGACTCATACTGGTTCCGTAAGAATAACCAGTATATGGTGCCTGTATACAGTATATCCAGTGCGGGGTCCTGGCCGACTCATACTGGTTCCGTAAGAATAACCAGTATATGGTGCCTGTATACAGTATATCCAGTGCGGGGTCCTGGCCGACTCATACTGGTTCCGTAAGAATAACCAGTATATGGTGCCTGTATACAGTATATCCAGTGCGGGGTCCTGGCCGACTCATACTGGTTCCGTAAGAATAATCAGTATATGGTGCCTGTATACAGTATATCCAGTGCGGGGTCCTGGCCGACTCATACTGGTTCCGTAAGAATAATCAGTATATGGTGCCTGTATACAGTATATCCAGTGCGGGGTCCTGGCCGACTCATACTGGTTCCGTAAGAATAATCAGTATATGGTGCCTGTATACAGTATATCCAGTGCGGGGTCCTGGCCGACTCATACTGGTTCCGTAAGAATAACCAGTATATGGTGCCTGTATACAGTATATCCAGTGCGGGGTCCTGGCCGACTCATACTGGTTCCGTAAGAATAATCAGTATATGGTGCCTGTATACAGTATATCCAGTGCGGGGTCCTGGCCGACTCATACTGGTTCCGTAAGAATAATCAGTATATGGTGCCTGTATACAGTATATCCAGTGCGGGGTCCTGGCCGACTCATACTGGTTCCGTAAGAATAACCAGTATATGGTGCCTGTATACAGTATATCCAGTGCGGGGTCCTGGCCGACTCATACTGGTTCCGTAAGAATAATCAGTATATGGTGCCTGTATACAGTATATCCAGTGCGGGGTCCTGGCTGACTCATACTGGTTCCGTAAGAATAATCAGTATATGGTGCCTGTATACAGTATATCCAGTGCGGGGTCCTGGCCGACTCATACTGGTTCCGTAAGAATAATCAGTATATGGTGCCTGTATACAGTATATCCAGTGCGGGGTCCTGGCCGACTCATACTGGTTCCGTAAGAATAATCAGTATATGGTGCCTGTATACAGTATATCCAGTGCGGGGTCCTGGCCGACTCATACTGGTTCCGTAAGAATAACCAGTATATGGTGCCTGTATACAGTATATCCAGTGCGGGGTCCTGGCCGACTCATACTGGTTCCGTAAGAATAATCAGTATATGGTGCCTGTATACAGTATATCCAGTGCGGGGTCCTGGCCGACTCATACTGGTTCCGTAAGAATAATCAGTATATGGTGCCTGTATACAGTATATCCAGCGCGGGGTCCTGGCCGACTCATACTGGTTCCGTAAGAATAATTAGTATATGGTGCCTGTATACAGTATATCCAGTGCGGGGTCCTGGCCGACTCATACTGGTTCTGTAAGAATAACCAGTATATGGTGCCTGTATACAGTATATCCAGTGCGGGGTCCTGGCCGACTCATACTGGTTCCGTAAGAATAATCAGTATATGGTGCCTGTATACAGTATATCCAGTGCGGGGTCCTGGCCGACTCATACTGGTTCCGTAAGAATAACCAGTATATGGTGCCTGTATACAGTATATCCAGTGCGGGGTCCTGGCCGACTCATACTGGTTCCGTAAGAATAACCAGTATATGGTGCCTGTATACAGTATATCCAGTGCGGGGTCCTGGCCGACTCATACTGGTTCCGTAAGAATAATCAGTATATGGTGCCTGTATACAGTATATCCAGTGCGGGGTCCTGGCCGACTCATACTGGTTCCGTAAGAATAATCAGTATATGGTGCCTGTATACAGTATATCCAGTGCGGGGTCCTGGCCGACTCATACTGGTTCCGTAAGAATAATCAGTATATGGTGCCTGTATACAGTATATCCAGTGCGGGGTCCTGGCCGACTCATACTGGTTCCGTAAGAATAACCAGTATATGGTGCCTGTATACAGTATATCCAGTGCGGGGTCCTGGCCGACTCATACTGGTTCCGTAAGAATAATCAGTATATGGTGCCTGTATACAGTATATCCAGTGCGGGGTCCTGGCCGACTCATACTGGTTCCGTAAGAATAATCAGTATATGGTGCCTGTATACAGTATATCCAGTGCGGGGTCCTGGCCGACTCATACTGGTTCCGTAAGAATAATCAGTATATGGTGCCTGTATACAGTATATCCAGTGCGGGGTCCTGGCCGACTCATACTGGTTCTGTAAGAATAATCAGTATATGGTGCCTGTATACAGTATATCCAGTGCGGGGTCCTGGCCGACTCATACTGGTTCCGTAAGAATAACCAGTATATGGTGCCTGTATACAGTATATCCAGCGCGGGGTCCTGGCCGACTCATACTGGTTCCGTAAGAATAACCAGTATATGGTGCCTGTATACAGTATATCCAGTGCGGGGTCCTGGCCGACTCATACTGGTTCCGTAAGAATAACCAGTATATGGTGCCTGTATACAGTATATCCAGTGCGGGGTCCTGGCTGACTCATACTGGTTCCGTAAGAATAACCAGTATATGGTGCCTGTATACAGTATATCCAGCGCGGGGTCCTGGCCGACTCATACTGGTTCCGTAAGAATAACCAGTATATGGTGCCTGTATACAGAATATCCAGTGCGGGGTCCTGGCCGACTCATACTGGTTCCGTAAGAATAATCAGTATATGGTGCCTGTATACAGTATATCCAGTGCGGGGTCCTGGCCGACTCATACTGGTTCCGTAAGAATAATCAGTATATGGTGCCTGTATACAGTATATCCAGTGCGGGGTCCTGGCCGACTCATACTGGTTCCGTAAGAATAATCAGTATATGGTGCCTGTATACAGTATATCCAGTGCGGGGTCCTGGCCGACTCATACTGGTTCCGTAAGAATAACCAGTATATGGTGCCTGTATACAGTATATCCAGTGCGGGGTCCTGGCTGACTCATACTGGTTCCGTAAGAATAATCAGTATATGGTGCCTGTATACAGTATATCCAGTGCGGGGTCCTGGCCGACTCATACTGGTTCCGTAAGAATAACCAGTATATGGTGCCTGTATACAGTATATCCAGTGCGGGGTCCTGGCCGACTCATACTGGTTCCGTAAGAATAACCAGTATATGGTGCCTGTATACAGTATATCCAGTGCGGGGTCCTGGCCGACTCATACTGGTTCCGTAAGAATAACCAGTATATGGTGCCTGTATACAGTATATCCAGTGCGGGGTCCTGGCCGACTCATACTGGTTCCGTAAGAATAATTAGTATATGGTGCCTGTATACAGTATATCCAGTGCGGGGTCCTGGCCGACTCATACTGGTTCCGTAAGAATAATCAGTATATGGTGCCTGTATACAGTATATCCAGTGCGGGGTCCTGGCCGACTCATACTGGTTCCGTAAGAATAACCAGTATATGGTGCCTGTATACAGTATATCCAGCGCGGGGTCCTGGCCGACTCATACTGGTTCCGTAAGAATAACCAGTATATGGTGCCTGTATACAGTATATCCAGCGCGGGGTCCTGGCCGACTCATACTGGTTCCGTAAGAATAATCAGTATATGGTGCCTGTATACAGTATATCCAGTGCGGGGTCCTGGCCGACTCATACTGGTTCTGTAAGAATAATCAGTATATGGTGCCTGTATACAGTATATCCAGTGCGGGGTCCTGGCCGACTCATACTGGTTCCGTAAGAATAACCAGTATATGGTGCCTGTATACAGTATATCCAGCGCGGGGTCCTGGCCGACTCATACTGGTTCCGTAAGAATAACCAGTATATGGTGCCTGTATACAGTATATCCAGTGCGGGGTCCTCGCCGACTCATACTGGTTCCGTAAGAATAACCAGTATATGGTGCCTGTATACAGTATATCCAGTGCGGGGTCCTGGCTGACTCATACTGGTTCCGTAAGAATAACCAGTATATGGTGCCTGTATACAGTATATCCAGCGCGGGGTCCTGGCCGACTCATACTGGTTCCGTAAGAATAACCAGTATATGGTGCCTGTATACAGAATATCCAGTGCGGGGTCCTGGCCGACTCATACTGGTTCCGTAAGAATAATCAGTATATGGTGCCTGTATACAGTATATCCAGTGCGGGGTCCTGGCCGACTCATACTGGTTCCGTAAGAATAATCAGTATATGGTGCCTGTATACAGTATATCCAGTGCGGGGTCCTGGCCGACTCATACTGGTTCCGTAAGAATAATCAGTATATGGTGCCTGTATACAGTATATCCAGTGCGGGGTCCTGGCCGACTCATACTGGTTCTGTAAGTATAATCAGTATATGGTGCCTGTATACAGTATATCCAGTGCGGGGTCCTGGCCGACTCATACTGGTTCTGTAAGTATAATCAGTATATGGTGCCTGTATACAGTATATCCAGTGCGGGGTCCTGGCCGACTCATACTGGTTCCGTAAGAATAATCAGTATATGGTGCCTGTATACAGTATATCCAGTGCGGGGTCCTGGCCGACTCATACTGGTTCCGTAAGAATAACCAGTATATGGTGCCTGTATACAGTATATCCAGTGCGGGGTCCTGGCTGACTCATACTGGTTCCGTAAGAATAATCAGTATATGGTGCCTGTATACAGTATATCCAGTGCGGGGTCCTGGCCGACTCATACTGGTTCCGTAAGAATAATCAGTATATGGTGCCTGTATACAGTATATCCAGTGCGGGGTCCTGGCCGACTCATACTGGTTCCGTAAGAATAATCAGTATATGGTGCCTGTATACAGTATATCCAGTGCGGGGTCCTGGCCGACTCATACTGGTTCCGTAAGAATAACCAGTATATGGTGCCTGTATACAGTATATCCAGTGCGGGGTCCTGGCCGACTCATACTGGTTCCGTAAGAATAATCAGTATATGGTGCCTGTATACAGTATATCCAGCGCGGGGTCCTGGCCGACTCATACTGGTTCCGTAAGAATAACCAGTATATGGTGCCTGTATACAGTATATCCAGTGCGGGGTCCTGGCCGACTCATACTGGTTCCGTAAGAATAACCAGTATATGGTGCCTGTATACAGTATATCCAGCGCGGGGTCCTGGCCGACTCATACTGGTTCCGTAAGAATAACCAGTATATGGTGCCTGTATACAGTATATCCAGCGCGGGGTCCTGGCCGACTCATACTGGTTCCGTAAGAATAATCAGTATATGGTGCCTGTATACAGTATATCCAGTGCGGGGTCCTGGCCGACTCATACTGGTTCCGTAAGAATAATCAGTATATGGTGCCTGTATACAGTATATCCAGTGCGGGGTCCTGGCCGACTCATACTGGTTCCGTAAGAATAACCAGTATATGGTGCCTGTATACAGTATATCCAGTGCGGGGTCCTGGCCGACTCATACTGGTTCCGTAAGAATAACCAGTATATGGTGCCTGTATACAGTATATCCAGTGCGGGGTCCTGGCCGACTCATACTGGTTCCGTAAGAATAATCAGTATATGGTGCCTGTATACAGTATATCCAGTGCGGGGTCCTGGCCGACTCATACTGGTTCCGTAAGAATAATCAGTATATGGTGCCTGTATACAGTATATCCAGTGCGGGGTCCTGGCCGACTCATACTGGTTCCGTAAGAATAATCAGTATATGGTGCCTGTATACAGTATATCCAGTGCGGGGTCCTGGCCGACTCATACTGGTTCCGTAAGAATAATCAGTATATGGTGCCTGTATACAGTATATCCAGTGCGGGGTCCTGGCTGACTCATACTGGTTCCGTAAGAATAATCAGTATATGGTGCCTGTATACAGTATATCCAGTGCGGGGTCCTGGCCGACTCATACTGGTTCCGTAAGAATAATCAGTATATGGTGCCTGTATACAGTATATCCAGTGCGGGGTCCTGGCCGACTCATACTGGTTCCGTAAGAATAATCAGTATATGGTGCCTGTATACAGTATATCCAGTGCGGGGTCCTGGCCGACTCATACTGGTTCTGTAAGAATAACCAGTATATGGTGCCTGTATACAGTATATCCAGTGCGGGGTCCTGGCCGACTCATACTGGTTCCGTAAGAATAATCAGTATATGGTGCCTGTATACAGTATATCCAGTGCGGGGTCCTGGCCGACTCATACTGGTTCCGTAAGAATAATCAGTATATGGTGCCTGTATACAGTATATCCAGTGCGGGGTCCTGGCCGACTCATACTGGTTCCGTAAGAATAACCAGTATATGGTGCCTGTATACAGTATATCCAGTGCGGGGTCCTGGCCGACTCATACTGGTTCCGTAAGAATAATCAGTATATGGTGCCTGTATACAGTATATCCAGTGCGGGGTCCTGGCCGACTCATACTGGTTCCGTAAGAATAATCAGTATATGGTGCCTGTATACAGTATATCCAGTGCGGGGTCCTGGCCGACTCATACTGGTTCCGTAAGAATAACCAGTATATGGTGCCTGTATACAGTATATCCAGTGCGGGGTCCTGGCCGACTCATACTGGTTCCGTAAGAATAACCAGTATATGGTGCCTGTATACAGTATATCCAGTGCGGGGTCCTGGTGAAGACTGAGTGCACCTCATGCAGGTATGTTTCATGCTGGGGGGGGGGGGGGGGTCCCTGCTTTATATACACTGGTGATATGTAAATAAACGTGCGGTCCGGGCAGCTATGTACAGTAAGTTATATATTGTGTCTATACCATGTTATATATTGTCTATACCATGATGTATATAGTCTCTATACCATGTTATATATTGTGTCTATACCATGATGTATATAGTCTCTATACCATGTTATATATTGTGTCTATACCATGTTATATATTGTCTGTACCATGATGTATCTAGTCTCTATACCATGTTATATATTGTCTATACCATGATGTATATAGTCTCTATACCATGTTATATATTGTGTCTATACCATGATGTATATAGTCTCCATACCATGTTATATATTGTGTCTATACCATGATGTATATAGTCTCTATACCATGTTATATATTGTCTATACCATGATGTATCTAGTCTCTATACCATGTTATATATTGTCTATACCATGATGTATATAGTCTCTATACCATGTTATATATTGTGTCTATACCATGATGTATATAGTCTCTATACCATGTTATATATTGTGTCTATACCATGATGTATATAGTCTCTATACCATGTTATATATTGTGTCTATACCATGATGTATATAGTCTCTATACCATGTTATATATTGTCTATACCATGATGTATATAGTCTCTATACCATGTTATATATTGTCTATACCATATGTTATATATTGTCTATACCATGATGTATATAGTCTCTATACCATGTTATATATTGTCTATACCATATGTTATATATTGTCTATACCATGTTATATATTGTGTCTATACCATGATGTATATAGTCTCTATACCATGTTATATATTGTGTCTATACCATGATGTATATAGTCTCTATACCATGTTATATATTGTGTCTATACCATATGTTATATATTGTCTATACCATGATGTATATAGTCTCTATACCATGTTATATATTGTCTATACCATATGTTATATATTGTCTATACCATGTTATATATTGTGTCTATACCATATGTTATATATTGTCTATACCATGTTATATATTGTGTCTATACCATGATGTATATAGTCTCTATACCATGTTATATATTGTGTCTATACCATGATGTATCTAGTCTCTATACCATGTTATATATTGTCTATACCATGATGTATATAGTCTCTATACCATGTTATATATTGTGTCTATACCATGATGTATATAGTCTCCATACCATGTTATATATTGTGTCTATACCATGATGTATATAGTCTCTATACCATGTTATATATTGTGTCTATACCATGATGTATATAGTCTCTATACCATGTTATATATTGTGTCTATACCATGATGTATATAGTCTCTATACCATGTTATATATTGTGTCTATACCATGTTATATATTGTCTATACCATATGTTATATATTGTCTATACCATGATGTATATAGTCTCTATACCATATGTTATATATTGTCTATACCATATGTTGTATATTGTGTCTTTACCATGATGTATATGGTGTCTATACCATGTTATATATTGTGTCTATACCATGATGTATATAGTCTCTATACCATGTTATATATTGTCTATACCATGATGTATATAGTCTTTATACCATGTTATATATTGTGTCTATACCATGATGTATATAGTCTCTATACCATGTTATATGTTGTGTCTACCATATGTTATATATTGTCTATACCATGAGATATATATATATAGTGTCTCTATACCATGTTATAGTCTCAATACAATATATTATACAGTGTGTCTATACCATATGTTATATATATATATATATATATATATACTGTATCTCGCTGTTGTTTAAATCCAGCATTAGAATCATGGCGACCATTATTTGCACTGCATTCTGGGTATGTAAAACGTACGCAGTGACGTCATGTCAGGAATACAGATAAGTATCCGGTATTATCTAGACTGTTCTCAGCCATATAGGCTATATAGGGCCTGTAATGCTTGTGGATACAGGTTATTACTCTGATGTCATCTATATACACTGTATAGGGTCTGTAATGCTTGTGGATACAGGTTATTACTCTGATGTCATCTATATACACTGTATAGGGTCTGTAATGCTTGTGGATACAGGTTATTACTCTCTGATGTCATCTATATACACTGTATAGGGTCTAATGCTTGTGGATACAGGTTATTACTCTGTCATCTATATACACTGTATAGGGTCTGTAATGCTTGTGGATACAGGTTATTACACTCTGATGTCATCTATATACACTGTATAGGGTCTGTAATGCTTGTGGATACAGGTTATTACTCTGTCATCTATATACACTGTATAGGGTCTAATGCTTGTGGATACAGGTTATTACTCTGATGTCATCTATATACACTGTATAGGGTCTGTAATGCTTGTGGATACAGGTTATTACTCTGATGTCATCTATATACACTGTATAGGGCCTGTAATGCTTGTGGATACAGGTTATTACTCTGATGTCATCTATATACACTGTATAGGGTCTGTAATGCTTGTGGATACAGGTTATTACTCTCTGATGTCATCTATATACACTGTATAGGGTCTGTAATGCTTGTGGATACAGGTTATTACTCTGATGTCATCTATATACACTGTATAGGGTCTAATGCTTGTGGATACAGGTTATTACACTCTGATGTCATCTATATACACTGTATAGGGTCTGTAATGCTTGTGGATACAGGTTATTACTCTCTGATGTCATCTATATACACTGTATAGGGTCTGTAATACTTGTGGATACAGGTTATTACTCTGTCATCTATATACACTGTATAGGGTCTGTAATGCTTGTGGATACAGGTTATTACTCTCTGATGTCATCTATATACACTGTATAGGGTCTAATGCTTGTGGATACAGGTTATTACTCTGATGTCATCTATATACACTGTATAGGGTCTGTAATGCTTGTGGATACAGGTTATTACTCTCTGATGTCATCTATATACACTGTATAGGGCCTGTAATACTTGTGGATACAGGTTATTACTCTGATGTCATCTATATACACTGTATAGGGTCTGTAATACTTGTGGATACAGGTTATTACTCTGTCATCTATATACACTGTATAGGGTCTGTAATGCTTGTGGATACAGGTTATTACTCTCTGATGTCATCTATATACACTGTATAGGGCCTGTAATACTTGTGGATACAGGTTATTACTCTCTGATGTCATCTATATACACTGTATAGGGTCTGTAATGCTTGTGGATACAGGTTATTACTCTCTGATGTCATCTATATACACTGTATAGGGCCTGTAATGCTTGTGGATACAGGTTATTACTCTCTGATGTCATCTATATACACTGTATAGGGTCTGTAATACTTGTGGATACAGGTTATTACTCTGATGTCATCTATATACACTGTATAGGGCCTGTAATACTTGTGGATACAGGTTATTACTCTGATGTCATCTATATACACTGTATAGGGTCTGTAATGCTTGTGGATACAGGTTATTACTCTGTCATCTATATACACTGTATAGGGTCTGTAATGCTTGTGGATACAGGTTATTACTCTCTGATGTCATCTATATACACTGTATAGGGCCTGTAATACTTGTGGATACAGGTTATTACTCTCTGATGTCATCTATATACACTGTATAGGGTCTGTAATGCTTGTGGATACAGGTTATTACTCTCTGATGTCATCTATATACACTGTATAGGGCCTGTAATGCTTGTGGATACAGGTTATTACTCTCTGATGTCATCTATATACACTGTATAGGGTCTGTAATACTTGTGGATACAGGTTATTACTCTGATGTCATCTATATACACTGTATAGGGTCTGTAATGCTTGTGGATACAGGTTATTACTCTGATGTCATCTATATACACTGTATAGGGTCTGTAATACTTGTGGTTACAGGTTATTACTCTGATGTCATCTATATACACTGTATAGGGTCTGTAATACTTGTGGATACAGGTTATTACTCTGTCATCTATATACACTGTATAGGGTCTGTAATACTTGTGGATACAGGTTATTACTCTCTGTCATCTATATACACTGTATAGGGTCTGTAATACTTGTGGATACAGGTTATTACTCTCTGATGTCATCTATATACACTGTATAGGGCCTGTAATACTTGTGGATACAGGTTATTACTCTGTCATCTATATACACTGTATAGGGCCTGTAATACTTGTGGATACAGGTTATTACTCTGTCATCTATATACACTGTATAGGGTCTGTAATGCTTGTGGATACAGGTTATTACTCTGATGTCATCTATATACACTGTATAGGGTCTGTAATACTTGTGGATACAGGTTATTACTCTGTCATCTATATACACTGTATAGGGCCTGTAATACTTGTGGATACAGGTTATTACTCTGATGTCATCTATATACACTGTATAGGGCCTGTAATACTTGTGGATACAGGTTATTACTCTGTCATCTATATACACTGTATAGGGTCTGTAATACTTGTGGATACAGGTTATTACTCTGATGTCATCTATATACACTGTATAGGGTCTGTAATGCTTGTGGATACAGGTTATTACTCTGTCATCTATATACACTGTATAGGGCCTGTAATACTTGTGGATACAGGTTATTACTCGATGTCATCTATATACACTGTATAGGGTCTGTAATACTTGTGGATACAGGTTATTACTCTGATGTCATCTATATACACTGTATAGGGTCTGTAATACTTGTGGATACAGGTTATTACTCTGATGTCTTCTATATACACTGTATAGGGTCTGTAATGCTTGTGGATACAGGTTATTACTCTGATGTCATCTATATACACTGTATAGGGTCTGTAATACTTGTGGATACAGGTTATTACTCTGTCATCTATATACACTGTATAGGGTCTGTAATACTTGTGGATACAGGTTATTACTCTCTGATGTCATCTATATACACTGTATAGGGCCTGTAATACTTGTGGATACAGGTTATTACTCTCTGATGTCATCTATATACACTGTATAGGGCCTGTAATACTTGTGGATACAGGTTATTACACTCTGATGTCATCTATATACACTGTATAGGGCCTGTAATGCTTGTGGATACAGGTTATTACTCAATGTCATCTATATACACTGTATAGGGTCTGTAATACTTGTGGATACAGGTTATTACTCTGTCATCTATATACACTGTATAGGGTCTGTAATACTTGTGGATACAGGTTATTACTCTGTCATCTATATACACTGTATAGGGTCTGTAATACTTGTGGATACAGGTTATTACTCTGTCATCTATATACACTGTATAGGGTCTGTAATACTTGTGGATACAGGTTATTACTCTGTCATCTATATACACTGTATAGGGCCTGTAATACTTGTGGATACAGGTTATTACTCTGATGTCATCTATATACACTGTATAGGGTCTGTAATACTTGTGGATACAGGTTATTACTCTCTGATGTCATCTATATACACTGTATAGGGTCTGTAATGCTTGTGGATACAGGTTATTACTCTGATGTCATCTATATACACTGTATAGGGCCTGTAATACTTGTGGATACAGGTTATTACTCTGATGTCATCTATATACACTGTATAGGGTCTGTAATACTTGTGGATACAGGTTATTACTCTGATGTCATCTATATACACTGTATAGGGTCTGTAATACTTGTGGATACAGGTTATTACTCTGATGTCATCTATATACACTGTATAGGGTCTGTAATGCTTGTGAATACAGGTTATTACTCTGATGTCATCTATATACACTGTATAGGGTCTAATACTTGTGGATACAGGTTATTACTCTCTGATGTCATCTATATACACTGTATAGGGTCTGTAATACTTGTGGATACAGGTTATTACTCTCTGATGTCGTCTATATACACTGTATAGGGTCTGTAATACTTGTGGATACAGGTTATTACTCGATGTCATCTATATACACTGTATAGGGTCTGTAATACTTGTGGATACAGGTTATTACTCTGATGTCATCTATATACACTGTATAGGGTCTGGAATACTTGTGGATACAGGTTATTACTCTGATGTCATCTATATACACTGTATAGGGCCTGTAATACTTGTGGATACAGGTTATTACTCTCTGATGTCATCTATATACACTGTATAGGGTCTGTAATACTTGTGGATACAGGTTATTACTCTGCTGTCATCTATATACACTGTATAGGGCCTGTAATGCTTGTGGATACAGGTTATTACTCTGATGTCATCTATATACACTGTATAGGGTCTGTAATACTTGTGGATACAGGTTATTACTCTGATGTCATCTATATACACTGTATAGGGCCTGTAATACTTGTGGATACAGGTTATTACTCTGTCATCTATATACACTGTATAGGGTCTGTAATACTTGTGGATACAGGTTATTACTCTGATGTCATCTATATACACTGTATAGGGTCTGTAATACTTGTGGATACAGGTTATTACTCTCTGATGTCATCTATATACACTGTATAGGGTCTGTAATACTTGTGGATACAGGTTATTACTCTGATGTCATCTATATACACTGTATAGGGTCTGTAAAACTTGTGGATACAGGTTATTACTCTCTGATGTCATCTATATACACTGTATAGGGTCTGTAATGCTTGTGGATACAGGTTATTACTCTGATGTCATCTATATACACTGTATAGGGTCTGTAATGCTTGTGGATACAGGTTATTACTCTCTGATGTCATCTATATACACTGTATAGGGTCTGTAATGCTTGTGGATACAGGTTATTACTCTGATGTCATCTATATACACTGTATAGGGTCTGTAATGCTTGTGGATACAGGTTATTACTCTGTCATCTATATACACTGTATAGGGTCTGTAATACTTGTGGATACAGGTTATTACTCTCTGATGTCATCTATATACACTGTATAGGGTCTGTAATACTTGTGGATACAGGTTATTACTCTGATGTCATCTATATACACTGTATAGGGTCTGTAATGCTTGTGGATACAGGTTATTACTCTGATGTCATCTATATACACTGTATAGGGTCTGTAATACTTGTGGATACAGGTTATTACTCTGATGTCATCTATATACACTGTATAGGGTCTGTAATGCTTGTGGATACAGGTTATTACTCTCTGATGTCATCTATATACACTGTATAGGGTCTGTAATGCTTGTGGATACAGGTTATTACTCTGATGTCATCTATATACACTGTATAGGGTCTGTAATGCTTGTGGATACAGGTTATTACTCTGATGTCATCTATATACACTGTATAGGGTCTGTAATGCTTGTGGATACAGGTTATTACTCTGATGTCATCTATATACACTGTATAGGGTCTGTAATGCTTGTGGATACAGGTTATTACTCGATGTCATCTATATACACTGTATAGGGACTGTAATACTTGTGGATACAGGTTATTACTCGATGTCATCTATATACACTGTATAGGGTCTGTAATACTTGTGGATACAGGTTATTACTCTGATGTCATCTATATACACTGTATAGGGTCTGTAATACTTGTGGATACAGGTTATTACTCTGATGTCATCTATATACACTGTATAGGGTCTGTAATGCTTGTGGATACAGGTTATTACACTCTGATGTCATCTATATACACTGTATAGGGTCTGTAATGCTTGTGGATACAGGTTATTACTCTGATGTCATCTATATACACTGTATAGGGCCTGTAATACTTGTGGATACAGGTTATTACTCTGATGTCATCTATATACACTGTATAGGGTCTGTAATACTTGTGGATACAGGTTATTACTCTGTCATCTATATACACTGTATAGGGTCTGTAATACTTGTGGATACAGGTTATTACTCTGATGTCATCTATATACACTGTATAGGGTCTGTAATACTTGTGGATACAGGTTATTACTCTGATGTCATCTATATACACTGTATAGGGTCTGTAATACTTGTGGATACAGGTTATTACTCTGATGTCATCTATATACACTGTATAGGGCCTGTAATACTTGTGGATACAGGTTATTACTCTCTGATGTCATCTATATACACTGTATAGGGCCTGTAATACTTGTGGATACAGGTTATTACTCTCTGATGTCATCTATATACACTGTATAGGGTCTGTAATACTTGTGGATACAGGTTATTACTCTGTCATCTATATACACTGTATAGGGTCTGTAATACTTGTAGATACAGGTTATTACTCTGATGTCATCTATATACACTGTATAGGGTCTGTAATGCTTGTGGATACAGGTTATTACTCTCTGATGTCATCTATATACACTGTATAGGGTCTGTAATACTTGTGGATACAGGTTATTACTCTGATGTCATCTATATACACTGTATAGGGTCTGTAATACTTGTGGATACAGGTTATTACTCTGATGTCATCTATATACACTGTATAGGGCCTGTAATACTTGTGGATACAGGTTATTACTCTGATGTCATCTATATACACTGTATAGGGTCTGTAATACTTGTGGATACAGGTTATTACTCTGATGTCATCTATATACACTGTATAGGGTCTGTAATACTTGTGGATACAGGTTATTACTCTGATGTCATCTATATACACTGTATAGGGTCTGTAATACTTGTGGATACAGGTTATTACTCTCTGTCATCTATATACACTGTATAGGGTCTGTAATACTTGTGGATACAGGTTATTACTCTGATGTCATCTATATACACTGTATAGGGTCTGTAATACTTGTGGATACAGGTTATTACTCTGATGTCATCTATATACACTGTATAGGGTCTGTAATACTTGTGGATACAGGTTATTACTCTGATGTCATCTATATACACTGTATAGGGTCTGTAATACTTGTGGATACAGGTTATTACTCTCTGATGTCATCTATATACACTGTATAGGGTCTGTAATACTTGTGGATACAGGTTATTACTCTGTCATCTATATACACTGTATAGGGTCTGTAATACTTGTGGATACAGGTTATTACTCTCTGATGTCATCTATATACACTGTATAGGGTCTGTAATGCTTGTGGATACAGGTTATTACTCTGATGTCATCTATATACACTGTATAGGGTCTGTAATGCTTGTGGATACAGGTTATTACTCTCTGATGTCATCTATATACACTGTATAGGGCCTGTAATACTTGTGGATACAGGTTATTACTCTCTGATGTCATCTATATACACTGTATAGGGCCTGTAATGCTTGTGGATACAGGTTATTACTCTTGTCATCTATATACACTGTATAGGGTCTGTAATACTTGTGGATACAGGTTATTACTCTCTGATGTCATCTATATACACTGTATAGGGTCTGTAATACTTGTGGATACAGGTTATTACTCTGTCATCTATATACACTGTATAGGGTCTGTAATACTTGTGGATACAGGTTATTACTCTGTCATCTATATACACTGTATAGGGTCTGTAATACTTGTGGATACAGGTTATTACTCTGATGTCATCTATATACACTGTATAGGGTCTGTAATGCTTGTGGATACAGGTTATTACTCTGATGTCATCTATATACACTGTATAGGGTCTGTAATACTTGTGGATACAGGTTATTACTCTGATGTCATCTATATACACTGTATAGGGCCTGTAATACTTGTGGATACAGGTTATTACTCTCTGATGTCATCTATATACACTGTATAGGGTCTGTAATACTTGTGGATACAGGTTATTACTCTGATGTCATCTATATACACTGTATAGGGCCTGTAATACTTGTGGATACAGGTTATTACTCTGATGTCATCTATATACACTGTATAGGGTCTGTAATGCTTGTGGATACAGGTTATTACTCTGATGTCATCTATATACACTGTATAGGGTCTGTAATACTTGTGGATACAGGTTATTACTCTGATGTCATCTATATACACTGTATAGGGCCTGTAATGCTTGTGGATACAGGTTATTGCTCTGTCATCTATATACACTGTATAGGGTCTGTAATGCTTGTGGATACAGGTTATTACTCTCTGATGTCATCTATATACACTGTATAGGGTCTGTAATACTTGTGGATACAGGTTATTACTCTGATGTCATCTATATACACTGTATAGGGTCTGTAATACTTGTGGATACAGGTTATTACTCTGATGTCATCTATATACACTGTATAGGGTCTGTAATACTTGTGGATACAGGTTATTACTCTGATGTCATCTATATACACTGTATAGGGCCTGTAATACTTGTGGATACAGGTTATTACTCTGATGTCATCTATATACACTGTATAGGGTCTGTAATACTTGTGGATACAGGTTATTACTCTGTCATCTATATACACTGTATAGGGCCTGTAATACTTGTGGATACAGGTTATTACTCTGATGTCATCTATATACACTGTATAGGGTCTGTAATACTTGTGGATACAGGTTATTACTCTGATGTCATCTATATACACTGTATAGGGCCTGTAATACTTGTGGATACAGGTTATTACTCTGATGTCATCTATATACACTGTATAGGGTCTGTAATACTTGTGGATACAGGTTATTACTCTGATGTCATCTATATACACTGTATAGGGCCTGTAATACTTGTGGATACAGGTTATTACTCTGATGTCATCTATATACACTGTATAGGGTCTGTAATGCTTGTGGATACAGGTTATTACTCTGATGTCATCTATATACACTGTATAGGGTCTGTAATACTTGTGGATACAGGTTATTACTCTCTGATGTCATCTATATACACTGTATAGGGTCTGTAATACTTGTGGATACAGGTTATTACTCTGATGTCATCTATATACACTGTATAGGGTCTGTAATACTTGTGGATACAGGTTATTACTCTCTGATGTCATCTATATACACTGTATAGGGTCTGTAATACTTGTGGATACAGGTTATTACTCTCTGATGTCATCTATATACACTGTATAGGGTCTGTAATGCTTGTGGATACAGGTTATTACTCTGATGTCATCTATATACACTGTATAGGGTCTGTAATACTTGTGGATACAGGTTATTACTCTCTGATGTCATCTATATACACTGTATAGGGTCTGTAATACTTGTGGATACAGGTTATTACTCTGATGTCATCTATATACACTGTATAGGGTCTGTAATACTTGTGGATACAGGTTATTACTCTCTGATGTCATCTATATACACTGTATAGGGTCTGTAATACTTGTGGATACAGGTTATTACTCTCTGATGTCATCTATATACACTGTATAGGGTCTGTAATACTTGTGGATACAGGTTATTACTCTCTGATGTCATCTATATACACTGTATAGGGTCTGTAATACTTGTGGATACAGGTTATTACTCTCTGTCATCTATATACACTGTATAGGGCCTGTAATGCTTGTGGATACAGGTTATTGCTCTGTCATCTATATACACTGTATAGGGTCTGTAATGCTTGTGGATACAGGTTATTACTCTGATGTCATCTATATACACTGTATAGGGTCTGTAATGCTTGTGGATACAGGTTATTACTCTCTGATGTCATCTATATACACTGTATAGGGTCTGTAATACTTGTGGATACAGGTTATTACTCTCTGATGTCATCTATATACACTGTATAGGGTCTGTAATGCTTGTGGATACAGGTTATTACTCTGATGTCATCTATATACACTGTATAGGGCCTGTAATACTTGTGGATACAGGTTATTACTCTCTGATGTCATCTATATACACTGTATAGGGTCTGTAATACTTGTGGATACAGGTTATTACTCTCTGATGTCATCTATATACACTGTATAGGGTCTGTAATACTTGTGGTTACAGGTTATTACTCTCTGTCATCTATATACACTGTATAGGGTCTGTAATGCTTGTGGATACAGGTTATTACTCTGATGTCATCTATATACACTGTATAGGGTCTGTAATACTTGTGGATACAGGTTATTACTCGATGTCATCTATATACACTGTATAGGGTCTGTAATACTTGTGGATACAGGTTATTACTCTGATGTCATCTATATACACTGTATAGGGTCTGTAATGCTTGTGGATACAGGTTATTACTCTGATGTCATCTATATACACTGTATAGGGTCTGTAATGCTTGTGGATACAGGTTATTACTCTGATGTCATCTATATACACTGTATAGGGTCTGTAATGCTTGTGGATACAGGTTATTACTCTGTCATCTATATACACTGTATAGGGTCTGTAATGCTTGTGGATACAGGTTATTACTCTCTGATGTCATCTATATACACTGTATAGGGCCTGTAATACTTGTGGATACAGGTTATTACTCTCTGATGTCATCTATATACACTGTATAGGGTCTGTAATACTTGTGGATACAGGTTATTACTCTCTGATGTCATCTATATACACTGTATAGGGCCTGTAATGCTTGTGGATACAGGTTATTACTCTCTGATGTCATCTATATACACTGTATAGGGTCTGTAATACTTGTGGATACAGGTTATTACTCTGATGTCATCTATATACACTGTATAGGGCCTGTAATACTTGTGGATACAGGTTATTACTCTCTGATGTCATCTATATACACTGTATAGGGCCTGTAATACTTGTGGATACAGGTTATTACTCTCTGATGTCATCTATATACACTGTATAGGGTCTGTAATACTTGTGGATACAGGTTATTACTCTCTGATGTCATCTATATACACTGTATAGGGCCTGTAATACTTGTGGATACAGGTTATTACTCTCTGATGTCATCTATATACACTGTATAGGGTCTGTTATACTTGTGGATACAGGTTATTACTCTCTGATGTCATCTATATACACTGTATAGGGTCTGTAATGCTTGTGGATACAGGTTATTACTCTCTGATGTCATCTATATACACTGTATAGGGTCTGTAATACTTGTGGATACAGGTTATTACTCTGTCATCTATATACACTGTATAGGGTCTGTAATACTTGTGGATACAGGTTATTACTCTCTGATGTCATCTATATACACTGTATAGGGTCTGTAATACTTGTGGATACAGGTTATTACTCTGATGTCATCTATATACACTGTATAGGGTCTGTAATGCTTGTGGATACAGGTTATTACTCTGATGTCATCTGTATAGGGCCTGTAATACTTGTGGATACAGGTTATTACTCTGATGTCATCTATATACACTGTATAGGGTCTGTAATACTTGTGGATACAGGTTATTACTCTCTGATGTCATCTATATACACTGTATAGGGTCTGTAATACTTGTGGATACAGGTTATTACTCTGATGTCATCTATATACACTGTATAGGGCCTGTAATACTTGTGGATACAGGTTATTACTCTGATGTCATCTATATACACTGTATAGGGTCTGTAATACTTGTGGATACAGGTTATTACTCTGATGTCATCTATATACACTGTATAGGGTCTGTAATACTTGTTGATACAGGTTATTACTCTCTGATGTCATCTATATACACTGTATAGGGTCTGTAATACTTGTGGATACAGGTTATTACTCTGATGTCATCTATATACACTGTATAGGGTCTGTAATACTTGTGGATACAGGTTATTACTCTGATGTCATCTATATACACTGTATAGGGTCTGTAATACTTGTGGATACAGGTTATTACTCTGATGTCATCTATATACACTGTATAGGGTCTGTAATACTTGTGGATACAGGTTATTACTCTGATGTCATCTATATACACTGTATAGGGTCTGTAATACTTGTGGATACAGGTTATTACTCTCTGATGTCATCTATATACACTGTATAGGGCCTGTAATACTTGTGGATACAGGTTATTACTCTGATGTCATCTATATACACTGTATAGGGTCTGTAATACTTGTGGATACAGGTTATTACTCTGATGTCATCTATATACACTGTATAGGGTCTGTAATACTTGTGGATACAGGTTATTACTCTGTCATCTATATACACTGTATAGGGCCTGTAATGCTTGTGGATACAGGTTATTACTCTGATGTCATCTATATACACTGTATAGGGTCTGTAATACTTGTGGATACAGGTTATTACTCTGATGTCATCTATATACACTGTATAGGGTCTGTAATGCTTGTGGATACAGGTTATTACTCTCTGATGTCATCTATATACACTGTATAGGGTCTGTAATGCTTGTGGATACAGGTTATTACTCTGATGTCATCTATATACACTGTATAGGGTCTGTAATGCTTGTGGATACAGGTTATTACTCTCTGATGTCATCTATATACACTGTATAGGGTCTGTAATACTTGTGGATACAGGTTATTACTCTGATGTCATCTATATACACTGTATAGGGTCTGTAATGCTTGTGGATACAGGTTATTACTCTGATGTCATCTATATACACTGTATAGGGTCTGTAATACTTGTGGATACAGGTTATTACTCTGATGTCATCTATATACACTGTATAGGGTCTGTAATACTTGTGGATACAGGTTTTTACTCTGATGTCATCTATATACACTGTATAGGGTCTGTAATACTTGTGGATACAGGTTATTACTCTGATGTCATCTATATACACTGTATAGGGCCTGTAATACTTGTGGATACAGGTTATTACTCTCTGATGTCATCTATATACACTGTATAGGGCCTGTAATGCTTGTGGATACAGGTTATTGCTCTGTCATCTATATACACTGTATAGGGTCTGTAATGCTTGTGGATACAGGTTATTACTCTCTGATGTCATCTATATACACTGTATAGGGTCTGTAATACTTGTGGATACAGGTTATTACTCTGATGTCATCTATATACACTGTATAGGGTCTGTAATACTTGTGGATACAGGTTATTACTCTGATGTCATCTATATACACTGTATAGGGTCTGTAATACTTGTGGATACAGGTTATTACTCTGATGTCATCTATATACACTGTATAGGGTCTGTAATACTTGTGGATACAGGTTATTACTCTGATGTCATCTATATACACTGTATAGGGTCTGTAATACTTGTGGATACAGGTTATTACTCTGTCATCTATATACACTGTATAGGGCCTGTAATACTTGTGGATACAGGTTATTACTCTGATGTCATCTATATACACTGTATAGGGTCTGTAATACTTGTGGATACAGGTTATTACTCTGATGTCATCTATATACACTGTATAGGGCCTGTAATACTTGTGGATACAGGTTATTACTCTGATGTCATCTATATACACTGTATAGGGTCTGTAATACTTGTGGATACAGGTTATTACTCTGATGTCATCTATATACACTGTATAGGGCCTGTAATACTTGTGGATACAGGTTATTACTCTGATGTCATCTATATACACTGTATAGGGTCTGTAATACTTGTGGATACAGGTTATTACTCTCTGTCATCTATATACACTGTATAGGGTCTGTAATGCTTGTGGATACAGGTTATTACTCTGTCATCTATATACACTGTATAGGGTCTGTAATACTTGTGGATACAGGTTATTACTCTGATGTCATCTATATACACTGTATAGGGTCTGTAATACTTGTGGATACAGGTTATTACTCTCTGATGTCATCTATATACACTGTATAGGGTCTGTAATACTTGTGGATACAGGTTATTACTCTGATGTCATCTATATACACTGTATAGGGTCTGTAATACTTGTGGATACAGGTTATTACTCTCTGATGTCATCTATATACACTGTATAGGGTCTGTAATGCTTGTGGATACAGGTTATTACTCTCTGATGTCATCTATATACACTGTATAGGGTCTGTAATACTTGTGGATACAGGTTATTACTCTCTGATGTCATCTATATACACTGTATAGGGTCTGTAATGCTTGTGGATACAGGTTTTTACTCTGATGTCATCTATATACACTGTATAGGGCCTGTAATACTTGTGGATACAGGTTATTACTCTCTGATGTCATCTATATACACTGTATAGGGTCTGTAATACTTGTGGTTACAGGTTATTACTCTCTGTCATCTATATACACTGTATAGGGTCTGTAATGCTTGTGGATACAGGTTATTACTCTGATGTCATCTATATACACTGTATAGGGTCTGTAATACTTGTGGATACAGGTTATTACTCGATGTCATCTATATACACTGTATAGGGTCTGTAATACTTGTGGATACAGGTTATTACTCTGATGTCATCTATATACACTGTATAGGGTCTGTAATGCTTGTGGATACAGGTTATTACTCTGATGTCATCTATATACACTGTATAGGGTCTGTAATGCTTGTGGATACAGGTTATTACTCTGATGTCATCTATATACACTGTATAGGGTCTGTAATGCTTGTGTATACAGGTTATTACTCTGATGTCATCTATATACACTGTATAGGGTCTGTAATGCTTGTGGATACAGGTTATTACTCTGTCATCTATATACACTGTATAGGGTCTGTAATGCTTGTGGATACAGGTTATTACTCTCTGATGTCATCTATATACACTGTATAGGGCCTGTAATACTTGTGGATACAGGTTATTACTCTCTGATGTCATCTATATACACTGTATAGGGTCTGTAATACTTGTGGATACAGGTTATTACTCTCTGATGTCATCTATATACACTGTATAGGGCCTGTAATGCTTGTGGATACAGGTTATTACTCTCTGATGTCATCTATATACACTGTATAGGGTCTGTAATACTTGTGGATACAGGTTATTACTCTGATGTCATCTATATACACTGTATAGGGCCTGTAATACTTGTGGATACAGGTTATTACTCTCTGATGTCATCTATATACACTGTATAGGGCCTGTAATACTTGTGGATACAGGTTATTACTCTCTGATGTCATCTATATACACTGTATAGGGTCTGTAATACTTGTGGATACAGGTTATTACTCTCTGATGTCATCTATATACACTGTATAGGGCCTGTAATACTTGTGGATACAGGTTATTACTCTCTGATGTCATCTATATACACTGTATAGGGTCTGTTATACTTGTGGATACAGGTTATTACTCTCTGATGTCATCTATATACACTGTATAGGGTCTGTAATGCTTGTGGATACAGGTTATTACTCTCTGATGTCATCTATATACACTGTATAGGGTCTGTAATACTTGTGGATACAGGTTATTACTCTGTCATCTATATACACTGTATAGGGTCTGTAATACTTGTGGATACAGGTTATTACTCTCTGATGTCATCTATATACACTGTATAGGGTCTGTAATACTTGTGGATACAGGTTATTACTCTGATGTCATCTATATACACTGTATAGGGCCTGTAATACTTGTGGATACAGGTTATTACTCTGATGTCATCTATATACACTGTATAGGGTCTGTAATACTTGTGGATACAGGTTATTACTCTGATGTCATCTATATACACTGTATAGGGTCTGTAATACTTGTTGATACAGGTTATTACTCTCTGATGTCATCTATATACACTGTATAGGGTCTGTAATACTTGTGGATACAGGTTATTACTCTGATGTCATCTATATACACTGTATAGGGTCTGTAATACTTGTGGATACAGGTTATTACTCTGATGTCATCTATATACACTGTATAGGGTCTGTAATACTTGTTGATACAGGTTATTACTCTCTGATGTCATCTATATACACTGTATAGGGTCTGTAATACTTGTGGATACAGGTTATTACTCTGATGTCATCTATATACACTGTATAGGGTCTGTAATACTTGTGGATACAGGTTATTACTCTCTGTCATCTATATACACTGTATAGGGTCTGTTATACTTGTGGATACAGGTTATTACTCTGTCATCTATATACACTGTATAGGGTCTGTAATACTTGTGGATACAGGTTATTACTCTGATGTCATCTATATACACTGTATAGGGTCTGTAATACTTGTGGATACAGGTTATTACTCTCTGATGTCATCTATATACACTGTATAGGGCCTGTAATACTTGTGGATACAGGTTATTACTCTGATGTCATCTATATACACTGTATAGGGTCTGTAATACTTGTGGATACAGGTTATTACTCTCTGATGTCATCTATATACACTGTATAGGGTCTAATACTTGTGGATACAGGTTATTACTCTGATGTCATCTATATACACTGTATAGGGTCTGTAATGCTTGTGGATACAGGTTATTACTCTGATGTCATCTATATACACTGTATAGGGTCTGTAATACTTGTGGATACAGGTTATTACTCTCTGATGTCATCTATATACACTGTATAGGGTCTGTAATACTTGTGGATACAGGTTATTACTCTGTCATCTATATACACTGTATAGGGTCTGTAATACTTGTGGATACAGGTTATTACTCTGATGTCATCTATATACACTGTATAGGGTCTGTAATACTTGTGGATACAGGTTATTACTCTGATGTCATCTATATACACTGTATAGGGTCTGTAATGCTTGTGGATACAGGTTATTACTCTGATGTCATCTATATACACTGTATAGGGCCTGTAATACTTGTGGATACAGGTTATTACTCTGATGTCATCTATATACACTGTATAGGGTCTGTAATACTTGTGGATACAGGTTATTACTCTCTGATGTCATCTATATACACTGTATAGGGTCTGTAATGCTTGTGGATACAGGTTATTACTCTGTCATCTATATACACTGTATAGGGCCTGTAATACTTGTGGATACAGGTTATTACTCTGATGTCATCTATATACACTGTATAGGGTCTGTAATACTTGTGGATACAGGTTATTACTCTGATGTCATCTATATACACTGTATAGGGTCTGTAATACTTGTTGATACAGGTTATTACTCTCTGATGTCATCTATATACACTGTATAGGGTCTGTAATACTTGTGGATACAGGTTATTACTCTGATGTCATCTATATACACTGTATAGGGTCTGTAATACTTGTGGATACAGGTTATTACTCTGATGTCATCTATATACACTGTATAGGGCCTGTAATGCTTGTGGATACAGGTTATTACTCTGTCATCTATATACACTGTATAGGGTCTGTAATACTTGTTGATACAGGTTATTACTCTCTGATGTCATCTATATACACTGTATAGGGTCTGTAATACTTGTGGATACAGGTTATTACTCTCTGATGTCATCTATATACACTGTATAGGGTCTAATACTTGTGGATACAGGTTATTACTCTGATGTCATCTATATACACTGTATAGGGTCTGTAATGCTTGTGGATACAGGTTATTACTCTGATATCATCTATATACACTGTATAGGGTCTGTAATACTTGTGGATACAGGTTATTACTCTCTGATGTCATCTATATACACTGTATAGGGTCTGTAATACTTGTGGATACAGGTTATTACTCTGATGTCATCTATATACACTGTATAGGGTCTGTAATACTTGTGGATACAGGTTTTTACTCTCTGTCATCTATATACACTGTATAGGGTCTGTAATGCTTGTGGATACAGGTTATTACTCTCTGATGTCATCTATATACACTGTATAGGGCCTGTAATGCTTGTGGATACAGGTTATTACTCTGATGTCATCTATATACACTGTATAGGGTCTGTAATGCTTGTGGATACAGGTTATTACTCTCTGATGTCATCTATATACACTGTATAGGGTCTGTAATACTTGTGGATACAGGTTATTACTCTGTCATCTATATACACTGTATAGGGCCTGTAATACTTGTGGATACAGGTTATTACTCTGATGTCATCTATATACACTGTATAGGGTCTGTAATACTTGTGGATACAGGTTATTACTCTGTCATCTATATACACTGTATAGGGCCTGTAATGCTTGTGGATACAGGTTATTACTCTGATGTCATCTATATACACTGTATAGGGCCTGTAATGCTTGTGGATACAGGTTATTACTCTCTGATGTCATCTATATACACTGTATAGGGTCTGTAATGCTTGTGGATACAGGTTATTACTCTGTCATCTATATACACTGTATAGGGCCTGTAATACTTGTGGATACAGGTTATTACTCTCTGATGTCATCTATATACTCTGTATAGGGCCTGTAATGCTTGTGGATACAGGTTATTACTCTCTGTCATCTATATACACTGTATAGGGTCTGTAATGCTTGTGGATACATGTTATTACTCTGATGTCATCTATATACACTGTATAGGGTCTGTAATACTTGTGGATACAGGTTATTACTCTGTCATCTATATACACTGTATAGGGTCTGTAATACTTGTGGATACAGGTTATTACTCTCTGATGTCATCTATATACACTGTATAGGGCCTGTAATGCTTGTGGATACAGGTTATTACTCTGATGTCATCTATATACACTGTATAGGGTCTGTAATACTTGTGGATACAGGTTATTACTCTCTGATGTCATCTATATACACTGTATAGGGTCTGTAATACTTGTGGATACAGGTTATTACTCTGTCATCTATATACACTGTATAGGGTCTGTAATACTTGTGGATACAGGTTATTACTCTGTCATCTATATACACTGTATAGGGTCTGTAATACTTGTGGATACAGGTTATTACTCTCTGATGTCATCTATATACACTGTATAGGGTCTGTAATGCTTGTGGATACAGGTTATTACTCTGATGTCATCTATATACACTGTATAGGGTCTGTAATACTTGTGGGTACAGGTTATTACTCTGATGTCATCTATATACACTGTATAGGGCCTGTGATACTTGTGGATACAGGTTATTACTCTCTGATGTCATCTATATACACTGTATAGGGCCTGTAATACTTGTGGATACAGGTTATTACTCTCTGATGTCATCTATATACACTGTATAGGGTCTGTAATACTTGTGGATACAGGTTATTACTCTGATGTCATCTATATACACTGTATAGGGTCTGTAATGCTTGTGGATACAGGTTATTACTCTGATGTCATCTATATACACTGTATAGGGTCTGTAATACTTGTGGATACAGGTTATTACTCTCTGATGTCATCTATATACACTGTATAGGGTCTGTAATACTTGTGGATACAGGTTATTACTCTGTCATCTATATACACTGTATAGGGTCTGTAATACTTGTGGATACAGGTTATTACTCTGATGTCATCTATATACACTGTATAGGGTCTGTAATGCTTGTGGATACAGGTTATTACTCTGATGTCATCTATATACACTGTATAGGGTCTGTAATACTTGTGGATACAGGTTATTACTCTCTGATGTCATCTATATACACTGTATAGGGTCTGTAATACTTGTGGATACAGGTTATTACTCTGTCATCTATATACACTGTATAGGGTCTGTAATACTTGTGGATACAGGTTATTACTCTGTCATCTATATACACTGTATAGGGCCTGTAATACTTGTGGATACAGGTTATTACTCTGATGTCATCTATATACACTGTATAGGGTCTGTAATACTTGTGGATACAGGTTATTACTCTGATGTCATCTATATACACTGTATAGGGTCTGTAATGCTTGTGGATACAGGTTATTACTCTGATGTCATCTATATACACTGAATAGGGTCTGTAATACTTGTTGATACAGGTTATTACTCTCTGATGTCATCTATATACACTGTATAGGGTCTGTAATACTTGTGGATACAGGTTATTACTCTGATGTCATCTATATACACTGTATAGGGTCTGTAATACTTGTGGATACAGGTTATTACTCTGATGTCATCTATATACACTGTATAGGGTCTGTAATACTTGTTGATACAGGTTATTACTCTCTGATGTCATCTATATACACTGTATAGGGTCTGTAATACTTGTGGATACAGGTTATTACTCTCTGATGTCATCTATATACACTGTATAGGGTCTAATACTTGTGGATACAGGTTATTACTCTGATGTCATCTATATACACTGTATAGGGTCTGTAATGCTTGTGGATACAGGTTATTACTCTGATGTCATCTATATACACTGTATAGGGTCTGTAATGCTTGTGGATACAGGTTATTACTCTCTGATGTCATCTATATACACTGTATAGGGCCTGTAATGCTTGTGGATACAGGTTATTACTCTGATGTCATCTATATACACTGTATAGGGTCTGTAATGCTTGTGGATACAGGTTATTACTCTCTGATGTCATCTATATACACTGTATAGGGTCTGTAATACTTGTGGATACAGGTTATTACTCTGTCATCTATATACACTGTATAGGGCCTGTAATACTTGTGGATACAGGTTATTACTCTGATGTCATCTATATACACTGTATAGGGCCTGTAATGCTTGTGGATACAGGTTATTACTCTGATGTCATCTATATACACTGTATAGGGTCTGTAATGCTTGTGGATACAGGTTATTACTCTGTCATCTATATACACTGTATAGGGCCTGTAATACTTGTGGATACAGGTTATTACTCTCTGATGTCATCTATATACTCTGTATAGGGCCTGTAATACTTGTGGATACAGGTTATTACTCTGATGTCATCTATATACACTGTATAGGGCCTGTAATGCTTGTGGATACAGGTTATTACTCTGATGTCATCTATATACACTGTATAGGGTCTGTAATACTTGTGGATACAGGTTATTACTCTGTCATCTATATACACTGTATAGGGTCTGTAATACTTGTGGATACAGGTTATTACTCTGTCATTTATATACACTGTATAGGGTCTGTAATACTTGTGGATACAGGTTATTACTCTCTGATGTCATCTATATACACTGTATAGGGTCTGTAATGCTTGTGGATACAGGTTATTACTCTGATGTCATCTATATACACTGTATAGGGCCTGTAATACTTGTGGATACAGGTTATTACTCTCTGATGTCATCTATATACACTGTATAGGGTCTGTAATACTTGTGGATACAGGTTATTACTCTGATGTCATCTATATACACTGTATAGGGTCTGTAATACTTGTGGATACAGGTTATTACTCTGTCATCTATATACACTGTATAGGGTCTGTAATGCTTGTGGATACAGGTTATTACTCTCTGATGTCATCTATATACACTGTATAGGGCCTGTAATGCTTGTGGATACAGGTTATTACTCTGATGTCATCTATATACACTGTATAGGGTCTGTAATACTTGTGGATACAGGTTATTACTCTGATGTCATCTATATACACTGTATAGGGCCTGTGATACTTGTGGATACAGGTTATTACTCTCTGATGTCATCTATATACACTGTATAGGGCCTGTAATGCTTGTGGATACAGGTTATTACTCGATGTCATCTATATACACTGTATAGGGCCTGTAATGCTTGTGGATACAGGTTATTACTCTCTGATGTCATCTATATACACTGTATAGGGTCTGTAATGCTTGTGGATACAGGTTATTACTCGATGTCATCTATATACACTGTATAGGGTCTGTAATACTTGTGGATACAGGTTATTACTCGATGTCATCTATATACACTGTATAGGGTCTGTAATACTTGTGGATACAGGTTATTACTCTGTCATCTATATACACTGTATAGGGCCTGTAATACTTGTGGATACAGGTTATTACTCTCTGATGTCATCTATATACACTGTATAGGGTCTGTAATGCTTGTGGATACAGGTTATTACTCTGATGTCATCTATATACACTGTATAGGGTCTGTAATACTTGTGGATACAGGTTATTACTCTCTGATGTCATCTATATACACTGTATAGGGTCTGTAATGCTTGTGGATACAGGTTATTACTCTGTCATCTATATAAACTGTATAGGGTCTGTAATACTTGTGGATACAGGTTATTACTCTGATGTCATCTATATACACTGTATAGGGTCTGTAATGCTTGTGGATACAGGTTATTACTCTGATGTCATCTATATACACTGTATAGGGTCTGTAATACTTGTGGATACAGGTTATTACTCTGATGTCATCTATATACACTGTATAGGGCCTGTGATACTTGTGGATACAGGTTATTACTCTCTGATGTCATCTATATACACTGTATAGGGTCTGTAATACTTGTGGATACAGGTTATTACTCGATGTCATCTATATACACTGTATAGGGCCTGTAATACTTGTGGATACAGGTTATTACTCTGATGTCATCTATATACACTGTATAGGGTCTGTAATACTTGTGGATACAGGTTATTACTCTGATGTCATCTATATACACTGTATAGGGTCTGTAATACTTGTGGATACAGGTTATTACTCTCTGATGTCATCTATATACACTGTATAGGGCCTGTAATACTTGTGGATACAGGTTATTACTCTGATGTCATCTATATACACTGTATAGGGTCTGTAATGCTTGTGGATACAGGTTATTACTCTGTCATCTATATACACTGTATAGGGTCTGTAATGCTTGTGGATACAGGTTATTACTCTCTGATGTCATCTATATACACTGTATAGGGCCTGTAATGCTTGTGGATACAGGTTATTACTCTCTGATGTCATCTATATACACTGTATAGGGTCTGTAATACTTGTGGATACAGGTTATTACTCTGATGTCATCTATATACACTGTATAGGGTCTGTAATACTTGTGGATACAGGTTATTACTCTGTCATCTATATACACTGTATAGGGTCTGTAATGCTTGTGGATACAGGTTATTACTCTGTCATCTATATACACTGTATAGGGTCTGTAATGCTTGTGGATACAGGTTATTACTCTCTGATGTCATCTATATACACTGTATAGGGTCTGTAATACTTGTGGATACAGGTTATTACTCTGATGTCATCTATATACACTGTATAGGGTCTGTAATACTTGTGGATACAGGTTATTACTCTGTCATCTATATACACTGTATAGGATCTGTAATGCTTGTGGATACAGGTTATTACTCTCTGATGTCATCTATATACACTGTATAGGGTCTGTAATGCTTGTGGATACAGGTTATTACTCTGTCATCTATATACACTGTATAGGATCTGTAATGCTTGTGGATACAGGTTATTACTCTCTGATGTCATCTATATACACTGTATAGGGCCTGTAATGCTTGTGGATACAGGTTATTACTCTCTGATGTCATCTATATACACTGTATAGGGTCTGTAATAATTGTGGATACAGGTTATTACTCTGATGTCATCTATATACACTGTATAGGGTCTGTAATGCTTGTGGATACAGGTTATTACTCTCTGATGTCATCTATATACACTGTATAGGGTCTGTAATACTTGTGGATACAGGTTATTACTCTGTCATCTATATACACTGTATAGGGTCTGTAATGCTTGTGGATACAGGTTATTACTCTGTCATCTATATACACTGTATAGGGTCTGTAATGCTTGTGGATACAGGTTATTACTCTCTGTCATCTATATACACTGTATAGGGTCTGTAATGCTTGTGGATACAGGTTATTACTCTCTGATGTCATCTATATACACTGTATAGGGCCTGTAATACTTGTGGATACAGGTTATTACTCTCTGATGTCATCTATATACACTGTATAGGGTCTGTAATGCTTGTGGATACAGGTTATTACTCTCTGATGTCATCTATATACACTGTATAGGGCCTGTAATGCTTGTGGATACAGGTTATTACTCTCTGATGTCATCTATATACACTGTATAGGGTCTGTAATACTTGTGGATACAGGTTATTACTCTGATGTCATATATATACACTGTATAGGGTCTGTAATGCTTGTGGATACAGGTTATTACTCTCTGATGTCATCTATATACACTGTATAGGGTCTGTAATGCTTGTGGATACAGGTTATTACTCTGTCATCTATATACACTGTATAGGGTCTGTAATGCTTGTGGATACAGGTTATTACTCTCTGTCATCTATATACACTGTATAGGGTCTGTAATGCTTGTGGATACAGGTTATTACTCTCTGATGTCATCTATATACACTGTATAGGGTCTGTAATGCTTGTGGATACAGGTTATTACTCTGATGTCATCTATATACACTGTATAGGGCCTGTAATACTTGTGGATACAGGTTATTACTCTGATGTCATCTATATACACTGTATAGGGCCTGTAATACTTGTGGATACAGGTTATTACTCTGATGTCATCTATATACACTGTATAGGGTCTGTAATGCTTGTGGATACAGGTTATTACTCTCTGATGTCATCTATATACACTGTATAGGGTCTGTAATACTTGTGGATACAGGTTATTACTCTGATGTCATCTATATACACTGTATAGGGTCTGTAATACTTGTGGATACAGGTTATTACTCTGATGTCATCTATATACACTGTATAGAGTCTGTAATACTTGTGGATACAGGTTATTACTCTGATGTCATCTATATACACTGTATAGGGTCTGTAATACTTGTGGATACAGGTTATTACTCTGATGTCATCTACATACACTGTATAGGGTCTGTAATACTTGTTGATACAGGTTATTACTCTGATGTCATCTATATACACTGTATAGGGTCTGTAATACTTGTGGATACAGGTTATTACTCTGATGTCATCTATATACACTGTATAGGGTCTGTAATACTTGTTGATACAGGTTATTACTCTGATGTCATCTATATACACTGTATAGGGTCTGTAATACTTGTGGATACAGGTTATTACTCTGATGTCATCTATATACACTGTATAGGGTCTGTAATGCTTGTGGATACAGGTTATTACTCTCTGATGTCATCTATATACACTGTATAGGGTCTGTAATACTTGTGGATACAGGTTATTACTCTGTCATCTATATACACTGTATAGGGCCTGTAATACTTGTGGATACAGGTTATTACTCTGTCATCTATATACACTGTATAGGGTCTGTAATACTTGTGGATACAGGTTATTACTCTGTCATCTATATACACTGTATAGGGCCTGTAATACTTGTGGATACAGGTTATTACTCTGATGTCATCTATATACACTGTATAGGGTCTGTAATACTTGTGGATACAGGTTATTACTCTGATGTCATCTATATACACTGTATAGGGCCTGTAATGCTTGTGGATACAGGTTATTACTCTGATGTCATCTATATACACTGTATAAGGTCTGTAATACTTGTGGATACAGGTTATTACTCTGTCATCTATATACACTGTATAGGGCCTGTAATACTTGTGGATACAGGTTATTACTCTCTGATGTCATCTATATACACTGTATAGGGCCTGTAATGCTTGTGGATACAGGTTATTACTCTCTGTCATCTATATACACTGTATAGGGTCTGTAATGCTTGTGGATACAGGTTATTACTCTGATGTCATCTATATACACTGTATAGGGTCTAATACTTGTGGATACAGGTTATTACTCTGATGTCATCTATATACACTGTATAGGGTCTGTAATGCTTGTGGATACAGGTTATTACTCTGATGTCATCTATATACACTGTATAGGGTCTGTAATACTTGTGGATACAGGTTATTACACTCTGATGTCATCTATATACACTGTATAGGGTCTGTAATACTTGTGGATACAGGTTATTACTCTGATGTCATCTATATACACTGTATAGGGTCTGTAATGCTTGTGGATACAGGTTATTACTCGATGTCATCTATATACACTGTATAGGGTCTGTAATGCTTGTGGATACAGGTTATTACTCTGATGTCATCTATATACACTGTATAGGGCCTGTAATACTTGTGGATACAGGTTATTACTCGATGTCATCTATATACACTGTATAGGGTCTGTAATACTTGTGGATACAGGTTATTACTCTGATGTCATCTATATACACTGTATAGGGTCTGTAATACTTGTGGATACAGGTTATTACTCTCTGATGTCATCTATATACACTGTATAGGGCCTGTAATACTTGTGGATACAGGTTATTACTCTGATGTCATCTATATACACTGTATAGGGTCTGTAATGCTTGTGGATACAGGTTATTACTCTCTGATGTCATCTATATACACTGTATAGGGCCTGTAATGCTTGTGGATACAGGTTATTACTCTCTGATGTCATCTATATACACTGTATAGGGTCTGTAATGCTTGTGGATACAGGTTATTACTCTGATGTCATCTATATACACTGTATAGGGTCTGTAATACTTGTGGATACAGGTTATTACTCTGATGTCATCTATATACACTGTATAGGGTCTGTAATACTTGTGGATACAGGTTATTACTCTGATGTCATCTATATACACTGTATAGGGCCTGTAATACTTGTGGATACAGGTTATTACTCTGATGTCATCTATATACACTGTATAGGGCCTGTAATGCTTGTGGATACAGGTTATTACTCTGTCATCTATATACACTGTATAGGGTCTGTAATACTTGTGGATACAGGTTATTACTCTGTCATCTATATACACTGTATAGGGTCTGTAATACTTGTGGATACAGGTTATTACTCTCTGATGTCATCTATATACACTGTATAGGGCCTGTAATGCTTGTGGATACAGGTTATTACTCTCTGATGTCATCTATATACACTGTATAGGGTCTGTAATACTTGTGGATACAGGTTATTACTCTGTCATCTATATACACTGTATAGGGTCTGTAATGCTTGTGGATACAGGTTATTACTCTGTCATCTATATACACTGTATAGGGTCTGTAATGCTTGTGGATACAGGTTATTACTCTCTGATGTCATCTATATACACTGTATAGGGTCTGTAATACTTGTGGATACAGGTTATTACTCTGATGTCATCTATATACACTGTATAGGGTCTGTAATACTTGTGGATACAGGTTATTACTCTGATGTCATCTATATACACTGTATAGGGTCTGTAATACTTGTGGATACAGGTTATTACTCTGTCATCTATATACACTGTATAGGGTCTGTAATGCTTGTGGATACAGGTTATTACTCTGTCATCTATATACACTGTATAGGGTCTGTAATGCTTGTGGATACAGGTTATTACTCTCTGATGTCATCTATATACACTGTATAGGGTCTGTAATACTTGTGGATACAGGTTATTACTCTGATGTCATCTATATACACTGTATAGGGTCTGTAATGCTTGTGGATACAGGTTATTACTCTGATGTCATCTATATACACTGTATAGGGTCTGTAATGCTTGTGGATACAGGTTATTACTCTGATGTCATCTATATACACTGTATAGGGCCTGTAATACTTGTGGATACAGGTTATTACTCTGATGTCATCTATATACACTGTATAGGGTCTGTAATACTTGTGGATACAGGTTATTACTCTCTGATGTCATCTATATACACTGTATAGGGTCTGTAATGCTTGTGGATACAGGTTATTACTCTGATGTCATCTATATACACTGTATAGGGTCTGTAATACTTGTGGATACAGGTTATTACTCTGATGTCATCTATATACACTGTATAGGGTCTGTAATGCTTGTGGATACAGGTTATTACTCTGATGTCATCTATATACACTGTATAGGGTCTGTAATGCTTGTGGATACAGGTTATTACTCTGATGTCATCTATATACACTGTATAGGGTCTGTAATACTTGTGGATACAGGTTATTACTCTGATGTCATCTATATACACTGTATAGGGTCTGTAATACTTGTGGATACAGGTTATTACTCTGATGTCATCTATATACACTGTATAGGGTCTGTAATACTTGTGGATACAGGTTATTACTCTGATGTCATCTATATACACTGTATAGGGTCTGTAATACTTGTGGATACAGGTTATTACTCTGATGTCATCTATATACACTGTATAGGGTCTGTAATACTTGTGGATACAGGTTATTACTCTGATGTCATCTATATACACTGTATATGGTCTGTAATACTTGTGGATACAGGTTATTACTCTGATGTCATCTATATACACTGTAAAGGGTCTGTAATGCTTGTGGATACAGGTTATTACTCTCTGATGTCATCTATATACACTGTATAGGGTCTGTAATGCTTGTGGATACAGGTTATTACTCTGATGTCATCTATATACACTGTATAGGGTCTGTAATACTTGTGGATACAGGTTATTACTCTGATGTCATCTATATACACTGTATAGGGTCTGTAATACTTGTGGATACAGGTTATTACTCTGATGTCATCTATATACACTGTATAGGGCCTGTAATGCTTGTGGATACAGGTTATTACTCTCTGATGTCATCTATATACACTGTATAGGGTCTGTAATACTTGTGGATACAGGTTATTACTCTGTCATCTATATACACTGTATAGGGCCTGTAATGCTTGTGGATACAGGTTATTACTCTGATGTCATCTATATACACTGTATAGGGTCTGTAATGCTTGTGGATACAGGTTATTACTCTGTCATCTATATACACTGTATAGGGCCTGTAATACTTGTGGATACAGGTTATTACTCTCTGATGTCATCTATATACACTGTATAGGGCCTGTAATGCTTGTGGATACAGGTTATTACTCTCTGTCATCTATATACACTGTATAGGGTCTGTAATACTTGTGGATACAGGTTATTACTCTGATGTCATCTATATACACTGTATAGGGTCTGTAATACTTGTGGATACAGGTTATTACTCTGTCATCTATATACACTGTATAGGGTCTGTAATGCTTGTGGATACAGGTTATTACTCTGATGTCATCTATATACACTGTATAGGGTCTGTAATGCTTGTGGATACAGGTTATTACTCTGATGTCATCTATATACACTGTATAGGGTCTGTAATACTTGTGGATACAGGTTATTAATCTGATGTCATCTATATACACTGTATAGGGTCTGTAATACTTGTGGATACAGGTTATTACACTCTGATGTCATCTATATACACTGTATAGGGCCTGTAATACTTGTGGATACAGGTTATTACTCTGATATCATCTATATACACTGTATAGGGTCTGTAATACTTGTGGATACAGGTTATTACTCTCTGATGTCATCTATATACACTGTATAGGGCCTGTAATACTTGTGGATACAGGTTATTACTCTCTGATGTCATCTATATACACTGTATAGGGTCTGTAATACTTGTGGATACAGGTTATTACTCTCTGATGTCATCTATATACACTGTATAGGGTCTGTAATGCTTGTGGATACAGGTTATTACTCGATGTCATCTATATACACTGTATAGGGTCTGTAATGCTTGTGGATACAGGTTATTACTCTGATGTCATCTATATACACTGTATAGGGCCTGTAATACTTGTGGATACAGGTTATTACTCGATGTCATCTATATACACTGTATAGGGTCTGTAATACTTGTGGATACAGGTTATTACTCTGATGTCATCTATATACACTGTATAGGGTCTGTAATACTTGTGGATACAGGTTATTACTCTCTGATGTCATCTATATACACTGTATAGGGCCTGTAATACTTGTGGATACAGGTTATTACTCTCTGATGTCATCTATATACACTGTATAGGGTCTGTAATGCTTGTGGATACAGGTTATTACTCTCTGATGTCATCTATATACACTGTATAGGGTCTGTAATGCTTGTGGATACAGGTTATTACTCTCTGATGTCATCTATATACACTGTATAGGGCCTGTAATGCTTGTGGATACAGGTTATTACTCTCTGTCATCTATATACACTGTATAGGGTCTGTAATGCTTGTGGATACAGGTTATTACTCTGTCATCTATATACACTGTATAGGGTCTGTAATACTTGTGGATACAGGTTATTACTCTGATGTCATCTATATACACTGTATAGGGCCTGTAATGCTTGTGGATAAAGGTTATTACACTCTGATGTCATCTATATACACTGTATAGGGTCTGTAATACTTGTGGATACAGGTTATTACTCTGATGTCATCTATATACACTGTATAGGGTCTGTAATACTTGTGGATACAGGTTATTACTCTGTCATCTATATACACTGTATAGGGTCTGTAATACTTGTGGATACAGGTTATTACTCTGTCATCTATATACACTGTATAGGGTCTGTAATACTTGTGGATACAGGTTATTACTCTGTCATCTATATACACTGTATAGGGTCTGTAATACTTGTGGATACAGGTTATTACTCTCTGATGTCATCTATATACACTGTATAGGGTCTGTAATACTTGTGGATACAGGTTATTACTCTGATGTCATCTATATACACTGTATAGGGTCTGTAATGCTTGTGGATACAGGTTATTACTCTCTGTCATCTATATACACTGTATAGGGTCTGTAATACTTGTGGATACAGGTTATTACTCTGATGTCATCTATATACACTGTATAGGGTCTGTAATACTTGTGGATACAGGTTATTACTCTGATGTCATCTATATACACTGTATAGGGTCTGTAATACTTGTGGATACAGGTTATTACTCTGATGTCATCTATATACACTGTATAGGGTCTGTAATACTTGTGGATACAGGTTATTACTCTGATGTCATCTATATACACTGTATAGGGTCTGTAATACTTGTGGATACAGGTTATTACTCTGATGTCATCTATATACACTGTATAGGGTCTGTAATGCTTGTGGATACAGGTTATTACTCTCTGTCATCTATATACACTGTATAGGGCCTGTAATGCTTGTGGATACAGGTTATTACTCTGATGTCATCTATATACACTGTATAGGGTCTGTAATACTTGTGGATACAGGTTATTACTCTCTGATGTCATCTATATACACTGTATAGGGTCTGTAATGCTTGTGGATACAGGTTATTACTCTCTGTCATCTATATACACTGTATAGGGTCTGTAATGCTTGTGGATACAGGTTATTACTCTGTCATCTATATACACTGTATAGGGTCTGTAATACTTGTGGATACAGGTTATTACTCTGTAATCTATATACACTGTATAGGGTCTGTAATGCTTGTGGATACAGGTTATTACTCTCTGATGTCATCTATATACACTGTATAGGGTCTGTAATACTTGTGGATACAGGTTATTACTCTGATGTCATCTATATACACTGTATAGGGTCTGTAATACTTGTGGATACAGGTTATTACTCTCTGATGTCATCTATATACACTGTATAGGGTCTGTAATACTTGTGGATACAGGTTATTACTCTGATGTCATCTATATACACTGTATAGGGTCTGTAATACTTGTGGATACAGGTTATTACTCTGATGTCATCTATATACACTGTATACGGTCTGTAATACTTGTGGATACAGGTTATTACTCTGTCATCTATATACACTGTATAGGGCCTGTAATACTTGTGGATACAGGTTATTACTGTCATCTATATACACTGTATAGGGTCTGTAATACTTGTGGATACAGGTTATTACTCTGATGTCATCTATATACACTGTATAGGGCCTGTAATGCTTGTGGATACAGGTTATTACTCTGTCATCTATATACACTGTATAGGGCCTGTAATACTTGTGGATACAGGTTATTACTCTCTGATGTCATCTATATACACTGTATAGGGCCTGTAATACTTGTGGATACAGGTTATTACTCTGTCATCTATATACACTGTATAGGGTCTGTAATACTTGTGGATACAGGTTATTACTCTGTCATCTATATACACTGTATAGGGTCTGTAATGCTTGTGGATACAGGTTATTACTCTGATGTCATCTATATACACTGTATAGGGTCTGTAATGCTTGTGGATACAGGTTATTACTCTCTGATGTCATCTATATACACTGTATAGGGCCTGTAATACTTGTGGATACAGGTTATTACTCTGATGTCATCTATATACACTGTATAGGGTCTGTAATACTTGTGGATACAGGTTATTACTCTGATGTCATCTATATACACTGTATAGGGTCTGTAATACTTGTGGATACAGGTTATTACTCTCTGTCATCTATATACACTGTATAGGGTCTGTAATACTTGTGGATACAGGTTATTACTCTGATGTCATCTATATACACTGTATAGGGTCTGTAATACTTGTGGATACAGGTTATTACTCTGATGTCATCTATATACACTGTATAGGGTCTGTAATACTTGTGGATACAGGTTATTACTCTGATGTCATCTATATACACTGTATAGGGTCTGTAATGCTTGTGGATACAGGTTATTACTCTCTGATGTCATCTATATACACTGTATAGGGTCTGTAATACTTGTGGATACAGGTTATTACTCTCTGTCATCTATATACACTGTATAGGGCCTGTAATACTTGTGGATACAGGTTATTACTCTGATGTCATCTATATACACTGTATAGGGTCTGTAATACTTGTGGATACAGGTTATTACTCTCTGTCATCTATATACACTGTATAGGGTCTGTAATACTTGTGGATACAGGTTATTACTCTGATGTCATCTATATACACTGTATAGGGTCTGTAATACTTGTGGATACAGGTTATTACTCTGTCATCTATATACACTGTATAGGGTCTGTAATGCTTGTGGATACAGGTTATTACTCTCTGATGTCATCTATATACACTGTATAGGGTCTGTAATGCTTGTGGATACAGGTTATTACTCTGTCATCTATATACACTGTATAGGGTCTGTAATACTTGTGGATACAGGTTATTACTCTGATGTCATCTATATACACTGTATAGGGCCTGTAATGCTTGTGGATACAGGTTATTACACTCTGATGTCATCTATATACACTGTATAGGGTCTGTAATACTTGTGGATACAGGTTATTACTCTGATGTCATCTATATACACTGTATAGGGTCTGTAATACTTGTGGATACAGGTTATTACTCTGTCATCTATATACACTGTATAGGGTCTGTAATACTTGTGGATACAGGTTATTACTCTGTCATCTATATACACTGTATAGGGTCTGTAATACTTGTGGATACAGGTTATTACTCTCTGATGTCATCTATATACACTGTATAGGGTCTGTAATACTTGTGGATACAGGTTATTACTCTGATGTCATCTATATACACTGTATAGGGTCTGTAATGCTTGTGGATACAGGTTATTACTCTCTGTCATCTATATACACTGTATAGGGTCTGTAATACTTGTGGATACAGGTTATTACTCTGATGTCATCTATATACACTGTATAGGGTCTGTAATACTTGTGGATACAGGTTATTACTCTGATGTCATCTATATACACTGTATAGGGTCTGTAATACTTGTGGATACAGGTTATTACTCTGATGTCATCTATATACACTGTATAGGGTCTGTAATACTTGTGGATACAGGTTATTACTCTGATGTCATCTATATACACTGTATAGGGTCTGTAATACTTGTGGATACAGGTTATTACTCTGATGTCATCTATATACACTGTATAGGGTCTGTAATGCTTGTGGATACAGGTTATTACTCTCTGTCATCTATATACACTTTATAGGGCCTGTAATGCTTGTGGATACAGGTTATTACTCTGATGTCATCTATATACACTGTATAGGGTCTGTAATACTTGTGGATACAGGTTATTACTCTCTGATGTCATCTATATACACTGTATAGGGTCTGTAATACTTGTGGATACAGGTTATTACTCTCTGTCATCTATATACACTGTATAGGGTCTGTAATGCTTGTGGATACAGGTTATTACTCTGTCATCTATATACACTGTATAGGGTCTGTAATACTTGTGGATACAGGTTATTACTCTGTAATCTATATACACTGTATAGGGTCTGTAATACTTGTGGATACAGGTTATTACTCTGTCATCTATATACACTGTATAGGGTCTGTAATGCTTGTGGATACAGGTTATTACTCTCTGATGTCATCTATATACACTGTATAGGGTCTGTAATACTTGTGGATACAGGTTATTACTCTGATGTCATCTATATACACTGTATAGGGCCTGTAATACTTGTGGATACAGGTTATTACTCTGATGTCATCTATATACACTGTATAGGGTCTGTAATACTTGTGGATACAGGTTATTACTCTCTGATGTCATCTATATACACTGTATAGGGTCTGTAATACTTGTGGATACAGGTTATTACTCTGATGTCATCTATATACACTGTATAGGGTCTGTAATACTTGTGGATACAGGTTATTACTCTGATGTCATCTATATACACTGTATAGGGTCTGTAATACTTGTGGATACAGGTTATTACTCTGATGTCATCTATATACACTGTATAGGGTCTGTAATACTTGTGGATACAGGTTATTACTCTGTCATCTATATACACTGTATAGGGCCTGTAATACTTGTGGATACAGGTTATTACTGTCATCTATATACACTGTATAGGGTCTGTAATACTTGTGGATACAGGTTATTACTCTGATGTCATCTATATACACTGTATAGGGCCTGTAATGCTTGTGGATACAGGTTATTACTCTGTCATCTATATACACTGTATAGGGCCTGTAATACTTGTGGATACAGGTTATTACTCTCTGATGTCATCTATATACACTGTATAGGGCCTGTAATACTTGTGGATACAGGTTATTACTCTGTCATCTATATACACTGTATAGGGTCTGTAATACTTGTGGATACAGGTTATTACTCTGTCATCTATATACACTGTATAGGGTCTGTAATGCTTGTGGATACAGGTTATTACTCTGATGTCATCTATATACACTGTATAGGGTCTGTAATGCTTGTGGATACAGGTTATTACTCTCTGATGTCATCTATATACACTGTATAGGGCCTGTAATACTTGTGGATACAGGTTATTACTCTCTGTCATCTATATACACTGTATAGGGTCTGTAATACTTGTGGATACAGGTTATTACTCTGATGTCATCTATATACACTGTATAGGGTCTGTAATACTTGTGGATACAGGTTATTACTCTGATGTCATCTATATACACTGTATAGGGTCTGTAATACTTGTGGATACAGGTTATTACTCTGATGTCATCTATATACACTGTATAGGGTCTGTAATGCTTGTGGATACAGGTTATTACTCTCTGATGTCATCTATATACACTGTATAGGGTCTGTAATACTTGTGGATACAGGTTATTACTCTCTGTCATCTATATACACTGTATAGGGTCTGTAATACTTGTGGATACAGGTTATTACTCTGATGTCATCTATATACACTGTATAGGGTCTGTAATACTTGTGGATACAGGTTATTACTCTGTCATCTATATACACTGTATAGGGTCTGTAATGCTTGTGGATACAGGTTATTACTCTCTGATGTCATCTATATACACTGTATAGGGTCTGTAATGCTTGTGGATACAGGTTATTACTCTCTGATGTCATCTATATACACTGTATAGGGTCTGTAATACTTGTGGATACAGGTTATTACTCTGATGTCATCTATATACACTGTATAGGGTCTGTAATGCTTGTGGATACAGGTTATTACTCTCTGATGTCATCTATATACACTGTATAGGGTCTGTAATGCTTGTGGATACAGGTTATTACTCTGTCATCTATATACACTGTATAGGGCCTGTAATGCTTGTGGATACAGGTTATTACTCTCTGATGTCATCTATATACACTGTATAGGGTCTGTAATACTTGTGGATACAGGTTATTACACTCTGATGTCATCTATATACACTGTATAGGGTCTGTAATGCTTGTGGATACAGGTTATTACTCTGATGTCATCTATATACACTGTATAGGGTCTGTAATACTTGTGGATACAGGTTATTACTCTGTCATCTATATACACTGTATAGGGTCTGTAATGCTTGTGGATACAGGTTATTACTCTCTGATGTCATCTATATACACTGTATAGGGTCTGTAATGCTTGTGGATACAGGTTATTACTCTGATGTCATCTATATACACTGTATAGGGTCTGTAATACTTGTGGATACAGGTTATTACTCTGATGTCATCTATATACACTGTATAGGGTCTGTAATACTTGTGGATACAGGTTATTACTCTGATGTCATCTATATACACTGTATAGGGTCTGTAATGCTTGTTGATACAGGTTATTACACTCTGATGTCATCTATATACACTGTATAGGGTCTGTAATACTTGTGGATACAGGTTATTACTCTCTGATGTCATCTATATACACTGTATAGGGTCTAATGCTTGTGGATACAGGTTATTACTCTGATGTCATCTATATACACTGTATAGGGTCTGTAATGCTTGTGGATACAGGTTATTACTCTCTGATGTCATCTATATACACTGTATAGGGTCTGTAATGCTTGTGGATACAGGTTATTACTCTCTGTCATCTATATACACTGTATAGGGTCTGTAATACTTGTGGATACAGGTTATTACTCTGATGTCATCTATATACACTGTATAGGGTCTGTAATACTTGTGGATACAGGTTATTACTCTGATGTCATCTATATACACTGTATAGGGCCTGTAATACTTGTGGATACAGGTTATTACTCTGTCATCTATATACACTGTATAGGGTCTGTAATACTTGTGGATACAGGTTATTACTCTGTCATCTATATACACTGTATAGGGTCTGTAATGCTTGTGGATACAGGTTATTACTCTGTCATCTATATACACTGTATAGGGTCTGTAATACTTGTGGATACAGGTTATTACTCTGTCATCTATATACACTGTATAGGGCCTGTAATGCTTGTTGATACAGGTTATTACACTCTGATGTCATCTATATACACTGTATAGGGCCTGTAATACTTGTGGATACAGGTTATTACTCTGATGTCATCTATATACACTGTATAGGGTCTAATGCTTGTGGATACAGGTTATTACTCTGTCATCTATATACACTGTATAGGGTCTGTAATACTTGTGGATACAGGTTATTACTCTGATGTCATCTATATACACTGTATAGGGTCTGTAATGCTTGTGGATACAGGTTATTACTCTGATGTCATCTATATACACTGTATAGGGTCTGTAATACTTGTGGATACAGGTTATTACTCTGATGTCATCTATATACACTGTATAGGGTCTGTAATGCTTGTGGATACAGGTTATTACACTCTGATGTCATCTATATACACTGTATAGGGTCTGTAATGCTTGTGGATACAGGTTATTACTCTCTGATGTCATCTATATACACTGTATAGGGTCTGTAATACTTGTGGATACAGGTTATTACTCTGATGTCATCTATATACACTGTATAGGGTCTGTAATACTTGTGGATACAGGTTATTACTCTGATGTCATCTATATACACTGTATAGGGTCTGTAATGCTTGTGGATACAGGTTATTACTCTCTGTCATCTATATACACTGTATAGGGTCTGTAATACTTGTGGATACAGGTTATTACTCTGATGTCATCTATATACACTGTATAGGGTCTGTAATGCTTGTGGATACAGGTTATTACTCTGTCATCTATATACACTGTATAGGGTCTGTAATACTTGTGGATACAGGTTATTACTCTCTGATGTCATCTATATACACTGTATAGGGTCTGTAATACTTGTGGATACAGGTTATTACTCGATGTCGTCTATATACACTGTATAGGGTCTGTAATACTTGTTGATACAGGTTATTACACTCTGATGTCATCTATATACACTGTATAGGGTCTGTAATGCTTGTGGATACAGGTTATTACTCTCTGATGTCATCTATATACACTGTATAGGGTCTGTAATGCTTGTGGATACAGGTTATTACTCTGATGTCATCTATATACACTGTATAGGGTCTGTAATACTTGTGGATACAGGTTATTACTCTGATGTCATCTATATACACTGTATAGGGTCTAATGCTTGTGGATACAGGTTATTACTCTGATGTCATCTATATACACTGTATAGGGTCTGTAATACTTGTGGATACAGGTTATTACTCTGTCATCTATATACACTGTATAGGGTCTGTAATACTTGTGGATACAGGTTATTACTCTCTGATGTCATCTATATACACTGTATAGGGCCTGTAATGCTTGTGGATACAGGTTATTACTCTGTCATCTATATACACTGTATAGGGTCTGTAATACTTGTGGATACAGGTTATTACTCTCTGATGTCATCTATATACACTGTATAGGGCCTGTAATACTTGTGTATACAGGTTATTACTCTTATGTCATCTATATACACTGTATAGGGTCTGTAATGCTTGTGGATACAGGTTATTACTCTGATGTCATCTATATACACTGTATAGGGTCTAATACTTGTGGATACAGGTTATTACTCTGATGTCATCTATATACACTGTATAGGGCCTGTAATACTTGTGGATACAGGTTATTACTCTGATGTCATCTATATACACTGTATAGGGTCTGTAATACTTGTGGATACAGGTTATTACTCTCTGATGTCATCTATATACACTGTATAGGGTCTGTAATACTTGTGGATACAGGTTATTACTCTGATGTCATCTATATACACTGTATAGGGCCTGTAATACTTGTGGATACAGGTTATTACTCTCTGATGTCATCTATATACACTGTATAGGGCCTGTAATGCTTGTGGATACAGGTTATTACTCTCTGATGTCATCTATATACACTGTATAGTGTCTGTAATACTTGTGGATACAGGTTATTACTCTGATGTCATCTATATACACTGTATAGGGTCTGTAATACTTGTGGATACAGGTTATTACTCTGTCATCTATATACACTGTATAGGGCCTGTAATGCTTGTGGATACAGGTTATTACTCTCTGATGTCATCTATATACACTGTATAGTGTCTGTAATACTTGTGGATACAGGTTATTACTCTGATGTCATCTATATACACTGTATAGTGTCTGTAATACTTGTGGATACAGGTTATTACTCTGATGTCATCTATATACACTGTATAGGGTCTGTAATACTTGTGGATACAGGTTATTACTCTGATGTCATCTATATACACTGTATAGGGTCTGTAATACTTGTGGATACAGGTTATTACTCTGTCATCTATATACACTGTATAGGGCCTGTAATACTTGTGGATACAGGTTATTACTCTGATGTCATCTATATACACTGTATAGGGTCTGTAATGCTTGTGGATACAGGTTATTACTCTCTGATGTCATCTATATACACTGTATAGGGCCTGTAATACTTGTGGATACAGGTTATTACTCTGATGTCATCTATATACACTGTATAGGGTCTGTAATGCTTGTGGATACAGGTTATTACTCTGTCATCTATATACACTGTATAGGGTCTGTAATGCTTGTGGATACAGGTTATTACTCTGATGTCATCTATATACACTGTATAGGGCCTGTAATACTTGTGGATACAGGTTATTACTCTGATGTCATCTATATACACTGTATAGGGCCTGTAATACTTGTGGATACAGGTTATTACTCTCTGATGTCATCTATATACACTGTATAGGGCCTGTAATACTTGTGGATACAGGTTATTACTCTCTGATGTCATCTATATACACTGTATAGGGCCTGTAATACTTGTGGATATAGGTTATTACTCTGATGTCATCTATATACACTGTATAGGGTCTGTAATACTTGTGGATACAGGTTATTACTCTGTCATCTATATACACTGTATAGGGCCTGTAATGCTTGTGGATACAGGTTATTACTCTCTGATGTCATCTATATACACTGTATAGGGTCTAATACTTGTGGATACAGGTTATTACTCTGATGTCATCTATATACACTGTATAGGGCCTGTAATACTTGTGGATACAGGTTATTACTCTGATGTCATCTATATACACTGTATAGGGTCTGTAATACTTGTGGATACAGGTTATTACTCTCTGATGTCATCTATATACACTGTATAGGGTCTGTAATACTTGTGGATACAGGTTATTACTCTGATGTCATCTATATACACTGTATAGGGTCTGTAATACTTGTGGATACAGGTTATTACTCTGATGTCATCTATATACACTGTATAGGGCCTGTAATACTTGTGGATACAGGTTATTACTCTCTGATGTCATCTATATACACTGTATAGGGTCTAATGCTTGTGGATACAGGTTATTACTCTCTGATGTCATCTATATACACTGTATAGGGTCTGTAATGCTTGTGGATACAGGTTATTACTCTGTCATCTATATACACTGTATAGGGTCTGTAATGCTTGTGGATACAGGTTATTACTCTCTGATGTCATCTATATACACTGTATAGGGTCTGTAATACTTGTGGATACAGGTTATTACTCTGATGTCATCTATATACACTGTATAGGGTCTGTAATGCTTGTGGATACAGGTTATTACTCTGTCATCTATATACACTGTATAGGGTCTGTAATACTTGTGGATACAGGTTATTACTCTGTCATCTATATACACTGTATAGGGTCTGTAATACTTGTGGATACAGGTTATTACTCGATGTCATCTATATACACTGTATAGGGTCTGTAATGCTTGTGGATACAGGTTATTACTCTGTCATCTATATACACTGTATAGGGCCTGTAATACTTGTGGATACAGGTTATTACACTCTGTCATCTATATACACTGTATAGGGCCTGTAATACTTGTGGATACAGGTTATTACTCTGATGTCATCTATATACACTGTATAGGGCCTGTAATACTTGTGGATACAGGTTATTACTCTGTCATCTATATACACTGTATAGGGTCTGTAATACTTGTGGATACAGGTTATTACTCTGATGTCATCTATATACACTGTATAGGGTCTGTAATGCTTGTGGATACAGGTTATTACTCTGTCATCTATATACACTGTATAGGGCCTGTAATACTTGTGGATACAGGTTATTACTCGATGTCATCTATATACACTGTATAGGGTCTGTAATACTTGTGGATACAGGTTATTACTCTGATGTCATCTATATACACTGTATAGGGTCTGTAATACTTGTGGATACAGGTTATTACTCTGATGTCTTCTATATACACTGTATAGGGTCTGTAATGCTTGTGGATACAGGTTATTACTCTGATGTCATCTATATACACTGTATAGGGTCTGTAATACTTGTGGATACAGGTTATTACTCTGTCATCTATATACACTGTATAGGGTCTGTAATACTTGTGGATACAGGTTATTACTCTCTGATGTCATCTATATACACTGTATAGGGCCTGTAATACTTGTGGATACAGGTTATTACTCTCTGATGTCATCTATATACACTGTATAGGGCCTGTAATACTTGTGGATACAGGTTATTACACTCTGATGTCATCTATATACACTGTATAGGGCCTGTAATGCTTGTGGATACAGGTTATTACTCAATGTCATCTATATACACTGTATAGGGTCTGTAATACTTGTGGATACAGGTTATTACTCTGTCATCTATATACACTGTATAGGGTCTGTAATACTTGTGGATACAGGTTATTACTCTGTCATCTATATACACTGTATAGGGTCTGTAATACTTGTGGATACAGGTTATTACTCTGTCATCTATATACACTGTATAGGGCCTGTAATACTTGTGGATACAGGTTATTACTCTGATGTCATCTATATACACTGTATAGGGTCTGTAATACTTGTGGATACAGGTTATTACTCTCTGATGTCATCTATATACACTGTATAGGGTCTGTAATGCTTGTGGATACAGGTTATTACTCTGATGTCATCTATATACACTGTATAGGGCCTGTAATACTTGTGGATACAGGTTATTACTCTGATGTCATCTATATACACTGTATAGGGTCTGTAATACTTGTGGATACAGGTTATTACTCTGATGTCATCTATATACACTGTATAGGGTCTGTAATACTTGTGGATACAGGTTATTACTCTGATGTCATCTATATACACTGTATAGGGTCTGTAATGCTTGTGGATACAGGTTATTACTCTGATGTCATCTATATACACTGTATAGGGTCTAATACTTGTGGATACAGGTTATTACTCTCTGATGTCATCTATATACACTGTATAGGGTCTGTAATACTTGTGGATACAGGTTATTACTCTCTGATGTCGTCTATATACACTGTATAGGGTCTGTAATACTTGTGGATACAGGTTATTACTCGATGTCATCTATATACACTGTATAGGGTCTGTAATACTTGTGGATACAGGTTATTACTCTGATGTCATCTATATACACTGTATAGGGTCTGGAATACTTGTGGATACAGGTTATTACTCTGATGTCATCTATATACACTGTATAGGGCCTGTAATACTTGTGGATACAGGTTATTACTCTCTGATGTCATCTATATACACTGTATAGGGTCTGTAATACTTGTGGATACAGGTTATTACTCTGCTGTCATCTATATACACTGTATAGGGCCTGTAATGCTTGTGGATACAGGTTATTACTCTGATGTCATCTATATACACTGTATAGGGTCTGTAATACTTGTGGATACAGGTTATTACTCTGATGTCATCTATATACACTGTATAGGGCCTGTAATACTTGTGGATACAGGTTATTACTCTGTCATCTATATACACTGTATAGGGTCTGTAATACTTGTGGATACAGGTTATTACTCTGATGTCATCTATATACACTGTATAGGGTCTGTAATACTTGTGGATACAGGTTATTACTCTCTGATGTCATCTATATACACTGTATAGGGTCTGTAATACTTGTGGATACAGGTTATTACTCTGATGTCATCTATATACACTGTATAGGGTCTGTAAAACTTGTGGATACAGGTTATTACTCTCTGATGTCATCTATATACACTGTATAGGGTCTGTAATGCTTGTGGATACAGGTTATTACTCTGATGTCATCTATATACACTGTATAGGGTCTGTAATGCTTGTGGATACAGGTTATTACTCTCTGATGTCATCTATATACACTGTATAGGGTCTGTAATGCTTGTGGATACAGGTTATTACTCTGTCATCTATATACACTGTATAGGGTCTGTAATACTTGTGGATACAGGTTATTACTCTCTGATGTCATCTATATACACTGTATAGGGTCTGTAATACTTGTGGATACAGGTTATTACTCTGATGTCATCTATATACACTGTATAGGGTCTGTAATGCTTGTGGATACAGGTTATTACTCTGATGTCATCTATATACACTGTATAGGGTCTGTAATACTTGTGGATACAGGTTATTACTCTGATGTCATCTATATACACTGTATAGGGTCTGTAATGCTTGTGGATACAGGTTATTACTCTCTGATGTCATCTATATACACTGTATAGGGTCTGTAATGCTTGTGGATACAGGTTATTACTCTGATGTCATCTATATACACTGTATAGGGTCTGTAATGCTTGTGGATACAGGTTATTACTCTGATGTCATCTATATACACTGTATAGGGTCTGTAATGCTTGTGGATACAGGTTATTACTCTGATGTCATCTATATACACTGTATAGGGTCTGTAATGCTTGTGGATACAGGTTATTACTCGATGTCATCTATATACACTGTATAGGGACTGTAATACTTGTGGATACAGGTTATTACTCGATGTCATCTATATACACTGTATAGGGTCTGTAATACTTGTGGATACAGGTTATTACTCTGATGTCATCTATATACACTGTATAGGGTCTGTAATACTTGTGGATACAGGTTATTACTCTGATGTCATCTATATACACTGTATAGGGTCTGTAATGCTTGTGGATACAGGTTATTACACTCTGATGTCATCTATATACACTGTATAGGGTCTGTAATGCTTGTGGATACAGGTTATTACTCTGATGTCATCTATATACACTGTATAGGGCCTGTAATACTTGTGGATACAGGTTATTACTCTGATGTCATCTATATACACTGTATAGGGTCTGTAATACTTGTGGATACAGGTTATTACTCTGTCATCTATATACACTGTATAGGGTCTGTAATACTTGTGGATACAGGTTATTACTCTGATGTCATCTATATACACTGTATAGGGTCTGTAATACTTGTGGATACAGGTTATTACTCTGATGTCATCTATATACACTGTATAGGGTCTGTAATACTTGTGGATACAGGTTATTACTCTGATGTCATCTATATACACTGTATAGGGCCTGTAATACTTGTGGATACAGGTTATTACTCTCTGATGTCATCTATATACACTGTATAGGGTCTGTAATACTTGTGGATACAGGTTATTACTCTCTGATGTCATCTATATACACTGTATAGGGTCTGTAATACTTGTGGATACAGGTTATTACTCTGTCATCTATATACACTGTATAGGGTCTGTAATACTTGTGGATACAGGTTATTACTCTGATGTCATCTATATACACTGTATAGGGTCTGTAATGCTTGTGGATACAGGTTATTACTCTCTGATGTCATCTATATACACTGTATAGGGTCTGTAATGCTTGTGGATACAGGTTATTACTCTGATGTCATCTATATACACTGTATAGGGCCTGTAATACTTGTGGATACAGGTTATTACTCTGATGTCATCTATATACACTGTATAGGGTCTGTAATACTTGTGGATACAGGTTATTACTCTGATGTCATCTATATACACTGTATAGGGCCTGTAATACTTGTGGATACAGGTTATTACTCTGATGTCATCTATATACACTGTATAGGGTCTGTAATACTTGTGGATACAGGTTATTACTCTGATGTCATCTATATACACTGTATAGGGTCTGTAATACTTGTGGATACAGGTTATTACTCTGATGTCATCTATATACACTGTATAGGGTCTGTAATACTTGTGGATACAGGTTATTACTCTGTCATCTATATACACTGTATAGGGTCTGTAATACTTGTGGATACAGGTTATTACTCTGATGTCATCTATATACACTGTATAGGGTCTGTAATACTTGTGGATACAGGTTATTACTCTGATGTCATCTATATACACTGTATAGGGTCTGTAATACTTGTGGATACAGGTTATTACTCTCTGATGTCATCTATATACACTGTATAGGGTCTGTAATACTTGTGGATACAGGTTATTACTCTGTCATCTATATACACTGTATAGGGTCTGTAATACTTGTGGATACAGGTTATTACTCTCTGATGTCATCTATATACACTGTATAGGGTCTGTAATGCTTGTGGATACAGGTTATTACTCTGTCATCTATATACACTGTATAGGGTCTGTAATACTTGTGGATACAGGTTATTACTCTGATGTCATCTATATACACTGTATAGGGTCTGTAATACTTGTGGATACAGGTTATTACTCTGATGTCATCTATATACACTGTATAGGGCCTGTAATACTTGTGGATACAGGTTATTACTCTGATGTCATCTATATACACTGTATAGGGTCTGTAATACTTGTGGATACAGGTTATTACTCTGATGTCATCTATATACACTGTATAGGGCCTGTAATACTTGTGGATACAGGTTATTACTCTGATGTCATCTATATACACTGTATAGGGTCTGTAATGCTTGTGGATACAGGTTATTACTCTGTCATCTATATACACTGTATAGGGTCTGTAATGCTTGTGGATACAGGTTATTACTCTCTGTCATCTATATACACTGTATAGGGTCTGTAATGCTTGTGGATACAGGTTATTACTCTCTGATGTCATCTATATACACTGTATAGGGTCTGTAATGCTTGTGGATACAGGTTATTACTCTGATGTCATCTATATACACTGTATAGGGCCTGTAATACTTGTGGATACAGGTTATTACTCTGATGTCATCTATATACACTGTATAGGGCCTGTAATACTTGTGGATACAGGTTATTACTCTGATGTCATCTATATACACTGTATAGGGTCTGTAATGCTTGTGGATACAGGTTATTACTCTCTGATGTCATCTATATACACTGTATAGGGTCTGTAATACTTGTGGATACAGGTTATTACTCTGATGTCATCTATATACACTGTATAGGGTCTGTAATACTTGTGGATACAGGTTATTACTCTGATGTCATCTATATACACTGTATAGGGTCTGTAATACTTGTGGATACAGGTTATTACTCTGATGTCATCTATATACACTGTATAGAGTCTGTAATACTTGTGGATACAGGTTATTACTCTGATGTCATCTATATACACTGTATAGGGTCTGTAATGCTTGTGGATACAGGTTATTACTCTGATGTCATCTATATACACTGTATAGGGTCTGTAATACTTGTTGATACAGGTTATTACTCTGATGTCATCTATATACACTGTATAGGGCCTGTAATGCTTGTGGATACAGGTTATTACTCTGATGTCATCTATATACACTGTATAGGGTCTGTAATACTTGTGGATACAGGTTATTACTCTGTCATCTATATACACTGTATAGGGTCTGTAATACTTGTGGATACAGGTTATTACTCTGATGTCATCTATATACACTGTATAGGGTCTGTAATGCTTGTGGATACAGGTTATTACTCTCTGATGTCATCTATATACACTGTATAGGGTCTGTAATACTTGTGGATACAGGTTATTACTCTGTCATCTATATACACTGTATAGGGCCTGTAATACTTGTGGATACAGGTTATTACTCTGTCATCTATATACACTGTATAGGGTCTGTAATACTTGTGGATACAGGTTATTACTCTGTCATCTATATACACTGTATAGGGCCTGTAATACTTGTGGATACAGGTTATTACTCTGATGTCATCTATATACACTGTATAGGGTCTGTAATACTTGTGGATACAGGTTATTACTCTGATGTCATCTATATACACTGTATAGGGCCTGTAATGCTTGTGGATACAGGTTATTACTCTGATGTAATCTATATACACTGTATAGGGTCTGTAATACTTGTGGATACAGGTTATTACTCTGTCATCTATATACACTGTATAGGGCCTGTAATACTTGTGGATACAGGTTATTACTCTCTGATGTCATCTATATACACTGTATAGGGCCTGTAATGCTTGTGGATACAGGTTATTACTCTCTGTCATCTATATACACTGTATAGGGTCTGTAATGCTTGTGGATACAGGTTATTACTCTGATGTCATCTATATACACTGTATAGGGTCTAATACTTGTGGATACAGGTTATTACTCTGATGTCATCTATATACACTGTATAGGGTCTGTAATGCTTGTGGATACAGGTTATTACTCTGATGTCATCTATATACACTGTATAGGGTCTGTAATACTTGTGGATACAGGTTATTACACTCTGATGTCATCTATATACACTGTATAGGGTCTGTAATACTTGTGGATACAGGTTATTACTCTGATGTCATCTATATACACTGTATAGGGTCTGTAATGCTTGTGGATACAGGTTATTACTCGATGTCATCTATATACACTGTATAGGGTCTGTAATGCTTGTGGATACAGGTTATTACTCTGATGTCATCTATATACACTGTATAGGGCCTGTAATACTTGTGGATACAGGTTATTACTCGATGTCATCTATATACACTGTATAGGGTCTGTAATACTTGTGGATACAGGTTATTACTCTGATGTCATCTATATACACTGTATAGGGTCTGTAATACTTGTGGATACAGGTTATTACTCTCTGATGTCATCTATATACACTGTATAGGGCCTGTAATACTTGTGGATACAGGTTATTACTCTGATGTCATCTATATACACTGTATAGGGTCTGTAATGCTTGTGGATACAGGTTATTACTCTCTGATGTCATCTATATACACTGTATAGGGCCTGTAATGCTTGTGGATACAGGTTATTACTCTCTGATGTCATCTATATACACTGTATAGGGTCTGTAATGCTTGTGGATACAGGTTATTACTCTGATGTCATCTATATACACTGTATAGGGCCTGTAATACTTGTGGATACAGGTTATTACTCTGATGTCATCTATATACACTGTATAGGGCCTGTAATGCTTGTGGATACAGGTTATTACTCTGTCATCTATATACACTGTATAGGGTCTGTAATACTTGTGGATACAGGTTATTACTCTGTCATCTATATACACTGTATAGGGTCTGTAATACTTGTGGATACAGGTTATTACTCTCTGATGTCATCTATATACACTGTATAGGGCCTGTAATGCTTGTGGATACAGGTTATTACTCTCTGATGTCATCTATATACACTGTATAGGGTCTGTAATACTTGTGGATACAGGTTATTACTCTGATGTCATCTATATACACTGTATAGGGCCTGTAATGCTTGTGGATACAGGTTATTACTCTCTGATGTCATCTATATACACTGTATAGGGTCTGTAATACTTGTGGATACAGGTTATTACTCTGATGTCATCTATATACACTGTATAGGGTCTGTAATGCTTGTGGATACAGGTTATTACTCTCTGATGTCATCTATATACACTGTATAGGGTCTGTAATACTTGTGGATACAGGTTATTACTCTGTCATCTATATACACTGTATAGGGTCTGTAATGCTTGTGGATACAGGTTATTACTCTGTCATCTATATACACTGTATAGGGTCTGTAATGCTTGTGGATACAGGTTATTACTCTCTGATGTCATCTATATACACTGTATAGGGTCTGTAATACTTGTGGATACAGGTTATTACTCTGATGTCATCTATATACACTGTATAGGGTCTGTAATACTTGTGGATACAGGTTATTACTCTGATGTCATCTATATACACTGTATAGGGTCTGTAATG
>NW_026608805.1:0-52565 GCF_029499605.1 Hyla sarda | reverse complement strand
AGCCAGCCCTGTGGGCCTTGCTGCTGCAGCCAAAAAACAAAAGGTGGTGCTGCTGCTGCTGCTTCTGCTGCTTCTGCTTGTGTCTGGCCGCTGTTGGAGCGTCCAGGCACAGGACTTCTGCTGCTGCTGACTAAATGGCCTCCTTAATTGGATCATTTGAGTAGCCAGCACACCTGTGCAGGTAGGGCATGACATGATAGGCAGCTGCCTTGATAGCGGGTGGGTGCTGAATGTTCCTAATTGACAAAATAAGATTAATGCTTATGAAGAAATATAAAATCTCATCCCTTCCCCAATATCGCGCCACACCCCTACCCCTTAATTCCCTGGTTGAACTTGATGGACATATGTCTTTTTTCGACCGTACTAACTATGTAACTATGTAACATAACATGGGGGGGGGGGGGGGGGTCTCCTGGCTGTTCACACAGGTGTGTCATTGCTGTACATTGACCATGCATTGCTTCTGTGGTATTGCAAAGGCAAAGACAAATGCTTCCAGCCATCCATTGCACTAATGGATTGGTCATCAGCTGGCTGTCTATGTCCCGCATCAATATAGACCAAAGTACAGAGGGTTAGGCTATGCTATTGTGCACCTACCTGATGCATCAGAAGGTGCGAGGCCCTTGCTAAATTCTGTGCACAGACTTTGAGATCTATACTTTAGACTGTATCTAAACCTGCTCCAACATGGACTGACATTCTGGCCTACTTTCAGCCGATGCGACTTGTCTGTCGCTGAATAGTCGCTTTTTATGTATTCAGCACCTATGTATAATGTTGTAAAAATGCTCTAGAAGCTAAAGTCGCAGAAATGTCACACATATTTGGCCTGCAACTTTCTGTGCGACAAATTCAGACAGGAAAAATCAGTATAAATCCTTAGAAAATTATCCCCCAGTGTCTCCATCTGCTGGCGGTATTGAATAAGCATTGCTGCACTGATGGGGTATGCATTAGACGAAAAAAAAGAAGAAAAAGAAGAATAATACGCCCAGAAAAGAGGCGAAAAGGAGAAAAACGTAAAAAAACGTGAAAAAAAAGTAAGAGGAAGAGAAGGGAAAAAAAGGTGGAAATGGGTTTAAAAGTGATTTCGGCGGAGAAATATATATATATATATATATATATATATATATATATATATATATATACGCGCACACACACACATATATATAAACGTATTCTCCGTTGAGATATTGCAGCCGCTGCTGTGTCCAGGCCCAGGAGCCTTAGCACTGTGCTGTGATGTCACTCAATACCACTGACATCACTAGGTGTAAACAACATCTCTCCTTTGCTGTGTATGTGACTATGGAGCTGTTTGGTGATGTCGTCTATTATGGCCTTCATAGAAGCAACAGGAGATTGTTGCATCCATCTAGAACCCTCAGAACTACAGTGCTATGATGTCACTCACTTCCACAGGCCTTGCAGAGTGTAAACAACAACAACCCAGCTTTGTTGTGTATGTAACCATAGGGATTTGTGATGTCACCTAGAACCTTCACAGCAGCGACAGCTTTATGAGGAGCATCAGCACTGCTCTGCCTGAGCAGAACCATCACCGCCATAGGTTGTCAAATAACCCGGATTTAACCCACACAGGTAAGTCCAATGGGGTGCAGGCATGTCCTCTATGCTTACAGCTTCCCGTGGGTGTTGGTTTGATACCGTTTGGGGACAGCCAAGGAGGCATCTGCAGGCAACAAAGGTAGGTGTGTGCTTGTGTGTGTGTTTCCTATGCAGATCCTAAGCCCAGTGTCACATGCAAGTAGGAGGAGTAAGAAGGGTTCCTGGCAAATCCGGGTTATGGATTGCATTTAAAAAGGCCCCGTGGGAGTGCAATGGGCCCCTGTCTTGCTGCTTAGCAATAATGGTATGGGTTTAGGTTCTGCTGTGTGTACTGGTGGTTGACTGCCCCCCAGCCCAGAGTGTGCATGGAAAATTGTCTGGCAGCCTCCCTGACAGCAAGCAGTGATAGTGCCCATGAAGGGGACCTTGTTGGGCCCGCCCCTTTCACGGTTATCGCTTCTCGGCCTTTTGGCTAAGATCAAGTGTAGTATCTGTTCTTATCAGTTTAATATCTGATACGTCCCCTATCTGGGGACCATATATTAAATGGATTTTTGAGAACGGGGGCCGATTTCGAAGCTTGCTTCCGTCGCCCTATGCATTGACCCGATATGGCAGTATCTTCGGGTACAGTGCACCACCCCCTTACAGGGTTAAAAAGAAAGATTCCTACTTTCATTGCTACCTGCTTGCTGGCTAGCCAGCTAGCCAGCCCTGTGGGCCTTGCTGCTGCAGCCAAAAAACAAAAGGTGGTGCTGCTGCTGCTGCTTCTGCTGCTTCTGCTTGTGTCTGGCCGCTGTTGGAGCGTCCAGGCACAGGACTTCTGCTGCTGCTGACTAAATGGCCTCCTTAATTGGATCATTTGAGTAGCCAGCACACCTGTGCAGGTAGGGCATGACATGATAGGCAGCTGCCTTGATAGCGGGTGGGTGCTGAATGTTCCTAATTGACAAAATAAGATTAATGCTTATGAAGAAATATAAAATCTCATCCCTTCCCCAATATCGCGCCACACCCCTACCCCTTAATTCCCTGGTTGAACTTGATGGACATATGTCTTTTTTCGACCGTACTAACTATGTAACTATGTAACATAACATGGGGGGGGGGGGGGGTCTCCTGGCTGTTCACACAGGTGTGTCATTGCTGTACATTGACCATGCATTGCTTCTGTGGTATTGCAAAGGCAAAGACAAATGCTTCCAGCCATCCATTGCACTAATGGATTGGTCATCAGCTGGCTGTCTATGTCCCGCATCAATATAGACCAAAGTACAGAGGGTTAGGCTATGCTATTGTGCACCTACCTGATGCATCAGAAGGTGCGAGGCCCTTGCTAAATTCTGTGCACAGACTTTGAGATCTATACTTTAGACTGTATCTAAACCTGCTCCAACATGGACTGACATTCTGGCCTACTTTCAGCCGATGCGACTTGTCTGTCGCTGAACAGTCGCTTTTTATGTATTCAGCACCTATGTATAATGTTGTAAAAATGCTCTAGAAGCTAAAGTCGCAGAAATGTCACACATATTTGGCCTGCAACTTTCTGTGCGACAAATTCAGACAGGAAAAATCAGTATAAATCCTTAGAAAATTATCCCCCAGTGTCTCCATCTGCTGGCGGTATTGAATAAGCATTGCTGCACTGATGGGGTATGCATTAGACGAAAAAAAAGAAGAAAAAGAAGAATAATACGCCCAGAAAAGAGGCGAAAAGGAGAAAAACGTAAAAAAACGTGAAAAAAAAGTAAGAGGAAGAGAAGGGAAAAAAAGGTGGAAATGGGTTTAAAAGTGATTTCGGCGGAGAAATATATATATATATATATATATATATATATATATATATATATATATATATATACGCGCACACACACACATATATATAAACGTATTCTCCGTTGAGATATTGCAGCCGCTGCTGTGTCCAGGCCCAGGAGCCTTAGCACTGTGCTGTGATGTCACTCAATACCACTGACATCACTAGGTGTAAACAACATCTCTCCTTTGCTGTGTATGTGACTATGGAGCTGTTTGGTGATGTCGTCTATTATGGCCTTCATAGAAGCAACAGGAGATTGTTGCATCCATCTAGAACCCTCAGAACTACAGTGCTATGATGTCACTCACTTCCACAGGCCTTGCAGAGTGTAAACAACAACAACCCAGCTTTGTTGTGTATGTAACCATAGGGATTTGTGATGTCACCTAGAACCTTCACAGCAGCGACAGCTTTATGAGGAGCATCAGCACTGCTCTGCCTGAGCAGAACCATCACCGCCATAGGTTGTCAAATAACCCGGATTTAACCCACACAGGTAAGTCCAATGGGGTGCAGGCATGTCCTCTATGCTTACAGCTTCCCGTGGGTGTTGGTTTGATACCGTTTGGGGACAGCCAAGGAGGCATCTGCAGGCAACAAAGGTAGGTGTGTGCTTGTGTGTGTGTTTCCTATGCAGATCCTAAGCCCAGTGTCACATGCAAGTAGGAGGAGTAAGAAGGGTTCCTGGCAAATCCGGGTTATGGATTGCATTTAAAAAGGCCCCGTGGGAGTGCAATGGGCCCCTGTCTTGCTGCTTAGCAATAATGGTATGCAATAATGGTATGGGTTTAGGTTCTGCTGTGTGTACTGGTGGTTGACTGCCCCCCAGCCCAGAGTGTGCATGGAAAATTGTCTGGCAGCCTCCCTGACAGCAAGCAGTGATAGTGCCCATGAAGGGGACCTTGTTGGGCCCGCCCCTTTCACGGTTATCGCTTCTCGGCCTTTTGGCTAAGATCAAGTGTAGTATCTGTTCTTATCAGTTTAATATCTGATACGTCCCCTATCTGGGGACCATATATTAAATGGATTTTTGAGAACGGGGGCCGATTTCGAAGCTTGCTTCCGTCGCCCTATGCATTGACCCGATATGGCAGTATCTTCGGGTACAGTGCACCACCCCCTTACAGGGTTAAAAAGAAAGATTCCTACTTTCATTGCTACCTGCTTGCTGGCTAGCCAGCTAGCCAGCCCTGTGGGCCTTGCTGCTGCAGCCAAAAAACAAAAGGTGGTGCTGCTGCTGCTCTGCTTCTGCTGCTTCTGCTTGTGTCTGGCCGCTGTTGGAGCGTCCAGGCACAGGACTTCTGCTGCTGCTGACTAAATGGCCTCCTTAATTGGATCATTTGAGTAGCCAGCACACCTGTGCAGGTAGGGCATGACATGATAGGCAGCTGCCTTGATAGCGGGTGGGTGCTGAATGTTCCTAATTGACAAAATAAGATTAATGCTTATGAAGAAATATAAAATCTCATCCCTTCCCCAATATCGCGCCACACCCCTACCCCTTAATTCCCTGGTTGAACTTGATGGACATATGTCTTTTTTCGACCGTACTAACTATGTAACTATGTAACATAACATGGGGGGGGGGGGGGGGTCTCCTGGCTGTTCACACAGGTGTGTCATTGCTGTACATTGACCATGCATTGCTTCTGTGGTATTGCAAAGGCAAAGACAAATGCTTCCAGCCATCCATTGCACTAATGGATTGGTCATCAGCTGGCTGTCTATGTCCCGCATCAATATAGACCAAAGTACAGAGGGTTAGGCTATGCTATTGTGCACCTACCTGATGCATCAGAAGGTGCGAGGCCCTTGCTAAATTCTGTGCACAGACTTTGAGATCTATACTTTAGACTGTATCTAAACCTGCTCCAACATGGACTGACATTCTGGCCTACTTTCAGCCGATGCGACTTGTCTGTCGCTGAACAGTCGCTTTTTATGTATTCAGCACCTATGTATAATGTTGTAAAAATGCTCTAGAAGCTAAAGTCGCAGAAATGTCACACATATTTGGCCTGCTGCAACTTTCTGTGCGACAAATTCAGACAGGAAAAATCAGTATAAATCCTTAGAAAATTATCCCCCAGTGTCTCCATCTGCTGGCGGTATTGAATAAGCATTGCTGCACTGATGGGGTATGCATTAGACGAAAAAAAAGAAGAAAAAGAAGAATAATACGCCCAGAAAAGAGGCGAAAAGGAGAAAAACGTAAAAAAACGTGAAAAAAAAGTAAGAGGAAGAGAAGGGAAAAAAAGGTGGAAATGGGTTTAAAAGTGATTTCGGCGGAGAAATATATATATATATATATATATATATATATATATATATACGCGCACACACACACATATATATAAACGTATTCTCCGTTGAGATATTGCAGCCGCTGCTGTGTCCAGGCCCAGGAGCCTTAGCACTGTGCTGTGATGTCACTCAATACCACTGACATCACTAGGTGTAAACAACATCTCTCCTTTGCTGTGTATGTGACTATGGAGCTGTTTGGTGATGTCGTCTATTATGGCCTTCATAGAAGCAACAGGAGATTGTTGCATCCATCTAGAACCCTCAGAACTACAGTGCTATGATGTCACTCACTTCCACAGGCCTTGCAGAGTGTAAACAACAACAACCCAGCTTTGTTGTGTATGTAACCATAGGGATTTGTGATGTCACCTAGAACCTTCACAGCAGCGACAGCTTTATGAGGAGCATCAGCACTGCTCTGCCTGAGCAGAACCATCACCGCCATAGGTTGTCAAATAACCCGGATTTAACCCACACAGGTAAGTCCAATGGGGTGCAGGCATGTCCTCTATGCTTACAGCTTCCCGTGGGTGTTGGTTTGATACCGTTTGGGGACAGCCAAGGAGGCATCTGCAGGCAACAAAGGTAGGTGTGTGCTTGTGTGTGTGTTTCCTATGCAGATCCTAAGCCCAGTGTCACATGCAAGTAGGAGGAGTAAGAAGGGTTCCTGGCAAATCCGGGTTATGGATTGCATTTAAAAAGGCCCCGTGGGAGTGCAATGGGCCCCTGTCTTGCTGCTTAGCAATAATGGTATGGGTTTAGGTTCTGCTGTGTGTACTGGTGGTTGACTGCCCCCCAGCCCAGAGTGTGCATGGAAAATTGTCTGGCAGCCTCCCTGACAGCAAGCAGTGATAGTGCCCATGAAGGGGACCTTGTTGGGCCCGCCCCTTTCACGGTTATCGCTTCTCGGCCTTTTGGCTAAGATCAAGTGTAGTATCTGTTCTTATCAGTTTAATATCTGATACGTCCCCTATCTGGGGACCATATATTAAATGGATTTTTGAGAACGGGGGCCGATTTCGAAGCTTGCTTCCGTCGCCCTATGCATTGACCCGATATGGCAGTATCTTCGGGTACAGTGCACCACCCCCTTACAGGGTTAAAAAGAAAGATTCCTACTTTCATTGCTACCTGCTTGCTGGCTAGCCAGCTAGCCAGCCCTGTGGGCCTTGCTGCTGCAGCCAAAAAACAAAAGGTGGTGCTGCTGCTGCTGCTGCTTCTGCTGCTTCTGCTTGTGTCTGGCCGCTGTTGGAGCGTCCAGGCACAGGACTTCTGCTGCTGCTGACTAAATGGCCTCCTTAATTGGATCATTTGAGTAGCCAGCACACCTGTGCAGGTAGGGCATGACATGATAGGCAGCTGCCTTGATAGCGGGTGGGTGCTGAATGTTCCTAATTGACAAAATAAGATTAATGCTTATGAAGAAATATAAAATCTCATCCCTTCCCCAATATCGCGCCACACCCCTACCCCTTAATTCCCTGGTTGAACTTGATGGACATATGTCTTTTTTCGACCGTACTAACTATGTAACTATGTAACATAACATGGGGGGGGGGGGGGGGGTCTCCTGGCTGTTCACACAGGTGTGTCATTGCTGTACATTGACCATGCATTGCTTCTGTGGTATTGCAAAGGCAAAGACAAATGCTTCCAGCCATCCATTGCACTAATGGATTGGTCATCAGCTGGCTGTCTATGTCCCGCATCAATATAGACCAAAGTACAGAGGGTTAGGCTATGCTATTGTGCACCTACCTGATGCATCAGAAGGTGCGAGGCCCTTGCTAAATTCTGTGCACAGACTTTGAGATCTATACTTTAGACTGTATCTAAACCTGCTCCAACATGGACTGACATTCTGGCCTACTTTCAGCCGATGCGACTTGTCTGTCGCTGAACAGTCGCTTTTTATGTATTCAGCACCTATGTATAATGTTGTAAAAATGCTCTAGAAGCTAAAGTCGCAGAAATGTCACACATATTTGGCCTGCAACTTTCTGTGCGACAAATTCAGACAGGAAAAATCAGTATAAATCCTTAGAAAATTATCCCCCAGTGTCTCCATCTGCTGGCGGTATTGAATAAGCATTGCTGCACTGATGGGGTATGCATTAGACAAAAAAAAAGAAGAAAAAGAAGAATAATACGCCCAGAAAAGAGGCGAAAAGGAGAAAAACGTAAAAAAACGTGAAAAAAAAGTAAGAGGAAGAGAAGGGAAAAAAAGGTGGAAATGGGTTTAAAAGTGATTTCGGCGGAGAAATATATATATATATATATATATATATATATATATATATACGCGCACACACACACATATATATAAACGTATTCTCCGTTGAGATATTGCAGCCGCTGCTGTGTCCAGGCCCAGGAGCCTTAGCACTGTGCTGTGATGTCACTCAATACCACTGACATCACTAGGTGTAAACAACATCTCTCCTTTGCTGTGTATGTGACTATGGAGCTGTTTGGTGATGTCGTCTATTATGGCCTTCATAGAAGCAACAGGAGATTGTTGCATCCATCTAGAACCCTCAGAACTACAGTGCTATGATGTCACTCACTTCCACAGGCCTTGCAGAGTGTAAACAACAACAACCCAGCTTTGTTGTGTATGTAACCATAGGGATTTGTGATGTCACCTAGAACCTTCACAGCAGCGACAGCTTTATGAGGAGCATCAGCACTGCTCTGCCTGAGCAGAACCATCACCGCCATAGGTTGTCAAATAACCCGGATTTAACCCACACAGGTAAGTCCAATGGGGTGCAGGCATGTCCTCTATGCTTACAGCTTCCCGTGGGTGTTGGTTTGATACCGTTTGGGGACAGCCAAGGAGGCATCTGCAGGCAACAAAGGTAGGTGTGTGCTTGTGTGTGTGTTTCCTATGCAGATCCTAAGCCCAGTGTCACATGCAAGTAGGAGGAGTAAGAAGGGTTCCTGGCAAATCCGGGTTATGGATTGCATTTAAAAAGGCCCCGTGGGAGTGCAATGGGCCCCTGTCTTGCTGCTTAGCAATAATGGTATGGGTTTAGGTTCTGCTGTGTGTACTGGTGGTTGACTGCCCCCCAGCCCAGAGTGTGCATGGAAAATTGTCTGGCAGCCTCCCTGACAGCAAGCAGTGATAGTGCCCATGAAGGGGACCTTGTTGGGCCCGCCCCTTTCACGGTTATCGCTTCTCGGCCTTTTGGCTAAGATCAAGTGTAGTATCTGTTCTTATCAGTTTAATATCTGATACGTCCCCTATCTGGGGACCATATATTAAATGGATTTTTGAGAACGGGGGCCGATTTCGAAGCTTGCTTCCGTCGCCCTATGCATTGACCCGATATGGCAGTATCTTCGGGTACAGTGCACCACCCCCTTACAGGGTTAAAAAGAAAGATTCCTACTTTCATTGCTACCTGCTTGCTGGCTAGCCAGCTAGCCAGCCCTGTGGGCCTTGCTGCTGCAGCCAAAAAACAAAAGGTGGTGCTGCTGCTGCTGCTTCTGCTGCTTCTGCTTGTGTCTGGCCGCTGTTGGAGCGTCCAGGCACAGGACTTCTGCTGCTGCTGACTAAATGGCCTCCTTAATTGGATCATTTGAGTAGCCAGCACACCTGTGCAGGTAGGGCATGACATGATAGGCAGCTGCCTTGATAGCGGGTGGGTGCTGAATGTTCCTAATTGACAAAATAAGATTAATGCTTATGAAGAAATATAAAATCTCATCCCTTCCCCAATATCGCGCCACACCCCTACCCCTTAATTCCCTGGTTGAACTTGATGGACATATGTCTTTTTTCGACCGTACTAACTATGTAACTATGTAACATAACATGGGGGGGGGGGGGTCTCCTGGCTGTTCACACAGGTGTGTCATTGCTGTACATTGACCATGCATTGCTTCTGTGGTATTGCAAAGGCAAAGACAAATGCTTCCAGCCATCCATTGCACTAATGGATTGGTCATCAGCTGGCTGTCTATGTCCCGCATCAATATAGACCAAAGTACAGAGGGTTAGGCTATGCTATTGTGCACCTACCTGATGCATCAGAAGGTGCGAGGCCCTTGCTAAATTCTGTGCACAGACTTTGAGATCTATACTTTAGACTGTATCTAAACCTGCTCCAACATGGACTGACATTCTGGCCTACTTTCAGCCGATGCGACTTGTCTGTCGCTGAACAGTCGCTTTTTATGTATTCAGCACCTATGTATAATGTTGTAAAAATGCTCTAGAAGCTAAAGTCGCAGAAATGTCACACATATTTGGCCTGCAACTTTCTGTGCGACAAATTCAGACAGGAAAAATCAGTATAAATCCTTAGAAAATTATCCCCCAGTGTCTCCATCTGCTGGCGGTATTGAATAAGCATTGCTGCACTGATGGGGTATGCATTAGACGAAAAAAAAGAAGAAAAAGAAGAATAATACGCCCAGAAAAGAGGCGAAAAGGAGAAAAACGTAAAAAAACGTGAAAAAAAAGTAAGAGGAAGAGAAGGGAAAAAAAGGTGGAAATGGGTTTAAAAGTGATTTCGGCGGAGAAATATATATATATATATATATATATATATATATACGCGCACACACACACACATATATATAAACGTATTCTCCGTTGAGATATTGCAGCCGCTGCTGTGTCCAGGCCCAGGAGCCTTAGCACTGTGCTGTGATGTCACTCAATACCACTGACATCACTAGGTGTAAACAACATCTCTCCTTTGCTGTGTATGTGACTATGGAGCTGTTTGGTGATGTCGTCTATTATGGCCTTCATAGAAGCAACAGGAGATTGTTGCATCCATCTAGAACCCTCAGAACTACAGTGCTATGATGTCACTCACTTCCACAGGCCTTGCAGAGTGTAAACAACAACAACCCAGCTTTGTTGTGTATGTAACCATAGGGATTTGTGATGTCACCTAGAACCTTCACAGCAGCGACAGCTTTATGAGGAGCATCAGCACTGCTCTGCCTGAGCAGAACCATCACCGCCATAGGTTGTCAAATAACCCGGATTTAACCCACACAGGTAAGTCCAATGGGGTGCAGGCATGTCCTCTATGCTTACAGCTTCCCGTGGGTGTTGGTTTGATACCGTTTGGGGACAGCCAAGGAGGCATCTGCAGGCAACAAAGGTAGGTGTGTGCTTGTGTGTGTGTTTCCTATGCAGATCCTAAGCCCAGTGTCACATGCAAGTAGGAGGAGTAAGAAGGGTTCCTGGCAAATCCGGGTTATGGATTGCATTTAAAAAGGCCCCGTGGGAGTGCAATGGGCCCCTGTCTTGCTGCTTAGCAATAATGGTATGGGTTTAGGTTCTGCTGTGTGTACTGGTGGTTGACTGCCCCCCAGCCCAGAGTGTGCATGGAAAATTGTCTGGCAGCCTCCCTGACAGCAAGCAGTGATAGTGCCCATGAAGGGGACCTTGTTGGGCCCGCCCCTTTCACGGTTATCGCTTCTCGGCCTTTTGGCTAAGATCAAGTGTAGTATCTGTTCTTATCAGTTTAATATCTGATACGTCCCCTATCTGGGGACCATATATTAAATGGATTTTTGAGAACGGGGGCCGATTTCGAAGCTTGCTTCCGTCGCCCTATGCATTGACCCGATATGGCAGTATCTTCGGGTACAGTGCACCACCCCCTTACAGGGTTAAAAAGAAAGATTCCTACTTTCATTGCTACCTGCTTGCTGGCTAGCCAGCTAGCCAGCCCTGTGGGCCTTGCTGCTGCAGCCAAAAAATAAAAGGTGGTGCTGCTGCTGCTGCTTCTGCTGCTTCTGCTTGTGTCTGGCCGCTGTTGGAGCGTCCAGGCACAGGACTTCTGCTGCTGCTGACTAAATGGCCTCCTTAATTGGATCATTTGAGTAGCCAGCACACCTGTGCAGGTAGGGCATGACATGATAGGCAGCTGCCTTGATAGCGGGTGGGTGCTGAATGTTCCTAATTGACAAAATAAGATTAATGCTTATGAAGAAATATAAAATCTCATCCCTTCCCCAATATCGCGCCACACCCCTACCCCTTAATTCCCTGGTTGAACTTGATGGACATATGTCTTTTTTCGACCGTACTAACTATGTAACTATGTAACATAACATGGGGGGGGGGGGGGGGTCTCCTGGCTGTTCACACAGGTGTGTCATTGCTGTACATTGACCATGCATTGCTTCTGTGGTATTGCAAAGGCAAAGACAAATGCTTCCAGCCATCCATTGCACTAATGGATTGGTCATCAGCTGGCTGTCTATGTCCCGCATCAATATAGACCAAAGTACAGAGGGTTAGGCTATGCTATTGTGCACCTACCTGATGCATCAGAAGGTGCGAGGCCCTTGCTAAATTCTGTGCACAGACTTTGAGATCTATACTTTAGACTGTATCTAAACCTGCTCCAACATGGACTGACATTCTGGCCTACTTTCAGCCGATGCGACTTGTCTGTCGCTGAACAGTCGCTTTTTATGTATTCAGCACCTATGTATAATGTTGTAAAAATGCTCTAGAAGCTAAAGTCGCAGAAATGTCACACATATTTGGCCTGCAACTTTCTGTGCGACAAATTCAGACAGGAAAAATCAGTATAAATCCTTAGAAAATTATCCCCCAGTGTCTCCATCTGCTGGCGGTATTGAATAAGCATTGCTGCACTGATGGGGTATGCATTAGACGAAAAAAAAGAAGAAAAAGAAGAATAATACGCCCAGAAAAGAGGCGAAAAGGAGAAAAACGTAAAAAAACGTGAAAAAAAAGTAAGAGGAAGAGAAGGGAAAAAAAGGTGGAAATGGGTTTAAAAGTGATTTCGGCAGAGAAATATATATATATATATATATATATATATATATATATACGCGCACACACACACATATATATAAACGTATTCTCCGTTGAGATATTGCAGCCGCTGCTGTGTCCAGGCCCAGGAGCCTTAGCACTGTGCTGTGATGTCACTCAATACCACTGACATCACTAGGTGTAAACAACATCTCTCCTTTGCTGTGTATGTGACTATGGAGCTGTTTGGTGATGTCGTCTATTATGGCCTTCATAGAAGCAACAGGAGATTGTTGCATCCATCTAGAACCCTCAGAACTACAGTGCTATGATGTCACTCACTTCCACAGGCCTTGCAGAGTGTAAACAACAACAACCCAGCTTTGTTGTGTATGTAACCATAGGGATTTGTGATGTCACCTAGAACCTTCACAGCAGCGACAGCTTTATGAGGAGCATCAGCACTGCTCTGCCTGAGCAGAACCATCACCGCCATAGGTTGTCAAATAACCCGGATTTAACCCACACAGGTAAGTCCAATGGGGTGCAGGCATGTCCTCTATGCTTACAGCTTCCCGTGGGTGTTGGTTTGATACCGTTTGGGGACAGCCAAGGAGGCATCTGCAGGCAACAAAGGTAGGTGTGTGCTTGTGTGTGTGTTTCCTATGCAGATCCTAAGCCCAGTGTCACATGCAAGTAGGAGGAGTAAGAAGGGTTCCTGGCAAATCCGGGTTATGGATTGCATTTAAAAAGGCCCCGTGGGAGTGCAATGGGCCCCTGTCTTGCTGCTTAGCAATAATGGTATGGGTTTAGGTTCTGCTGTGTGTACTGGTGGTTGACTGCCCCCCAGCCCAGAGTGTGCATGGAAAATTGTCTGGCAGCCTCCCTGACAGCAAGCAGTGATAGTGCCCATGAAGGGGACCTTGTTGGGCCCGCCCCTTTCACGGTTATCGCTTCTCGGCCTTTTGGCTAAGATCAAGTGTAGTATCTGTTCTTATCAGTTTAATATCTGATACGTCCCCTATCTGGGGACCATATATTAAATGGATTTTTGAGAACGGGGGCCGATTTCGAAGCTTGCTTCCGTCGCCCTATGCATTGACCCGATATGGCAGTATCTTCGGGTACAGTGCACCACCCCCTTACAGGGTTAAAAAGAAAGATTCCTACTTTCATTGCTACCTGCTTGCTGGCTAGCCAGCTAGCCAGCCCTGTGGGCCTTGCTGCTGCAGCCAAAAAACAAAAGGTGGTGCTGCTGCTTCTGCTGCTTCTGCTTGTGTCTGGCCGCTGTTGGAGCGTCCAGGCACAGGACTTCTGCTGCTGCTGACTAAATGGCCTCCTTAATTGGATCATTTGAGTAGCCAGCACACCTGTGCAGGTAGGGCATGACATGATAGGCAGCTGCCTTGATAGCGGGTGGGTGCTGAATGTTCCTAATTGACAAAATAAGATTAATGCTTATGAAGAAATATAAAATCTCATCCCTTCCCCAATATCGCGCCACACCCCTACCCCTTAATTCCCTGGTTGAACTTGATGGACATATGTCTTTTTTCGACCGTACTAACTATGTAACTATGTAACATAACATGGGGGGGGGGGGGGGTCTCCTGGCTGTTCACACAGGTGTGTCATTGCTGTACATTGACCATGCATTGCTTCTGTGGTATTGCAAAGGCAAAGACAAATGCTTCCAGCCATCCATTGCACTAATGGATTGGTCATCAGCTGGCTGTCTATGTCCCGCATCAATATAGACCAAAGTACAGAGGGTTAGGCTATGCTATTGTGCACCTACCTGATGCATCAGAAGGTGCGAGGCCCTTGCTAAATTCTGTGCACAGACTTTGAGATCTATACTTTAGACTGTATCTAAACCTGCTCCAACATGGACTGACATTCTGGCCTACTTTCAGCCGATGCGACTTGTCTGTCGCTGAACAGTCGCTTTTTATGTATTCAGCACCTATGTATAATGTTGTAAAAATGCTCTAGAAGCTAAAGTCGCAGAAATGTCACACATATTTGGCCTGCAACTTTCTGTGCGACAAATTCAGACAGGAAAAATTAGTATAAATCCTTAGAAAATTATCCCCCAGTGTCTCCATCTGCTGGCGGTATTGAATAAGCATTGCTGCACTGATGGGGTATGCATTAGACGAAAAAAAAGAAGAAAAAGAAGAATAATACGCCCAGAAAAGAGGCGAAAAGGAGAAAAACGTAAAAAAACGTGAAAAAAAAGTAAGAGGAAGAGAAGGGAAAAAAAGGTGGAAATGGGTTTAAAAGTGATTTCGGCGGAGAAATATATATATATATATATATATATATATATATATATATATATACGCGCACACACACACATATATATAAACGTATTCTCCGTTGAGATATTGCAGCCGCTGCTGTGTCCAGGCCCAGGAGCCTTAGCACTGTGCTGTGATGTCACTCAATACCACTGACATCACTAGGTGTAAACAACATCTCTCCTTTGCTGTGTATGTGACTATGGAGCTGTTTGGTGATGTCGTCTATTATGGCCTTCATAGAAGCAACAGGAGATTGTTGCATCCATCTAGAACCCTCAGAACTACAGTGCTATGATGTCACTCACTTCCACAGGCCTTGCAGAGTGTAAACAACAACAACCCAGCTTTGTTGTGTATGTAACCATAGGGATTTGTGATGTCACCTAGAACCTTCACAGCAGCGACAGCTTTATGAGGAGCATCAGCACTGCTCTGCCTGAGCAGAACCATCACCGCCATAGGTTGTCAAATAACCCGGATTTAACCCACACAGGTAAGTCCAATGGGGTGCAGGCATGTCCTCTATGCTTACAGCTTCCCGTGGGTGTTGGTTTGATACCGTTTGGGGACAGCCAAGGAGGCATCTGCAGGCAACAAAGGTAGGTGTGTGCTTGTGTGTGTGTTTCCTATGCAGATCCTAAGCCCAGTGTCACATGCAAGTAGGAGGAGTAAGAAGGGTTCCTGGCAAATCCGGGTTATGGATTGCATTTAAAAAGGCCCCGTGGGAGTGCAATGGGCCCCTGTCTTGCTGCTTAGCAATAATGGTATGGGTTTAGGTTCTGCTGTGTGTACTGGTGGTTGACTGCCCCCCAGCCCAGAGTGTGCATGGAAAATTGTCTGGCAGCCTCCCTGACAGCAAGCAGTGATAGTGCCCATGAAGGGGACCTTGTTGGGCCCGCCCCTTTCACGGTTATCGCTTCTCGGCCTTTTGGCTAAGATCAAGTGTAGTATCTGTTCTTATCAGTTTAATATCTGATACGTCCCCTATCTGGGGACCATATATTAAATGGATTTTTGAGAACGGGGGCCGATTTCGAAGCTTGCTTCCGTCGCCCTATGCATTGACCCGATATGGCAGTATCTTCGGGTACAGTGCACCACCCCCTTACAGGGTTAAAAAGAAAGATTCCTACTTTCATTGCTACCTGCTTGCTGGCTAGCCAGCTAGCCAGCCCTGTGGGCCTTGCTGCTGCTTCAGCCAAAAAACAAAAGGTGGTGCTGCTGCTGCTTCTGCTGCTTCTGCTTCTGCTTGTGTCTGGCCCCTGTTGGAGCGTCCAGGCACAGGACTTCTGCTGCTGCTGACTAAATGGCCTCCTTAATTGGATCATTTGAGTAGCCAGCACACCTGTGCAGGTAGGGCATGACATGATAGGCAGCTGCCTTGATAGCGGGTGGGTGCTGAATGTTCCTAATTGACAAAATAAGATTAATGCTTATGAAGAAATATAAAATCTCATCCCTTCCCCAATATCGCGCCACACCCCTACCCCTTAATTCCCTGGTTGAACGTGATGGACATATGTCTTTTTTCGACCGTACTAACTATGTAACTATGTAACATAACATGGGGGGGGGGGGGGGGGGTCTCCTGGCTGTTCACACAGGTGTGTCATTGCTGTACATTGACCATGCATTGCTTCTGTGGTATTGCAAAGGCAAAGACAAATGCTTCCAGCCATCCATTGCACTAATGGATTGGTCATCAGCTGGCTGTCTATGTCCCGCATCAATATAGACCAAAGTACAGAGGGTTAGGCTATGCTATTGTGCACCTACCTGATGCATCAGAAGGTGCGAGGCCCTTGCTAAATTCTGTGCACAGACTTTGAGATCTATGCTTTAGACTGTATCTAAACCTGCTCCAACATGGACTGACATTCTGGCCTACTTTCAGCCGATGCGACTTGTCTGTCGCTGAACAGTCGCTTTTTATGTATTCAGCACCTATGTATAATGTTGTAAAAATGCTCTAGAAGCTAAAGTCGCAGAAATGTCACACATATTTGGCCTGCAACTTTCTGTGCGACAAATTCAGACAGGAAAAATCAGTATAAATCCTTAGAAAATTATCCCCCAGTGTCTCCATCTGCTGGCGGTATTGAATAAGCATTGCTGCACTGATGGGGTATGCATTAGACGAAAAAAAAGAAGAAAAAGAAGAATAATACGCCCAGAAAAGAGGCGAAAAGGAGAAAAACGTAAAAAAACGTGAAAAAAAAGTAAGAGGAAGAGAAGGGAAAAAAAGGTGGAAATGGGTTTAAAAGTGATTTCGGCGGAGAAATATATATATATATATATATATATATATATATATATATATGCGCACACACACACATAGATATAAACGTATTCTCCGTTGAGATATTGCAGCCGCTGCTGTGTCCAGGCCCAGGAGCCTTAGCACTGTGCTGTGATGTCACTCAATACCACTGACATCACTAGGTGTAAACAACATCTCTCCTTTGCTGTGTATGTGACTATGGAGCTGTTTGGTGATGTCGTCTATTACGGCCTTCATAGAAGCAACAGGAGATTGTTGCATCCATCTTGAACCCTCAGAACTACAGTGCTATGATGTCACTCACTTCCACAGGCCTTGCAGAGTGTAAACAACAACAACCCAGCTTTGTTGTGTATGTAACCAAAGGGATTTGTGATGTCACCTAGAACCTTCACAGCAGCGACAGCTTTATGAGGAGCATCAGCACTGCTCTGCCTGAGCAGAACCATCACCGCCATAGGTTGTCAAATAACCCGGATTTAACCCACACAGGTAAGTCCAATGGGGTGCAGGCATGTCCTCTATGCTTACAGCTTCCCGTGGGTGTTGGTTTGATACCGTTTGGGGACAGCCAAGGAGGCATCTGCAGGCAACAAAGGTAGGTGTGTGCTTGTGTGTGTGTTTCCTATGCAGATCCTAAGCCCAGTGTCACATGCAAGTAGGAGGAGTAAGAAGGGTTCCTGGCAAATCCGGGTTATGGATTGCATTTAAAAAGGCCCCGTGGGAGTGCAATGGGCCCCTGTCTTGCTGCTTAGCAATAATGGTATGGGTTTAGGTTCTGCTGTGTGTACTGGTGGTTGACTGCCCCCCAGCCCAGAGTGTGCATGGAAAATTGTCTGGCAGCCTCCCTGACAGCAAGCAGTGATAGTGCCCATGAAGGGGACCTTGTTGGGCCCGCCCCTTTCACGGTTATCGCTTCTCGGCCTTTTGGCTAAGATCAAGTGTAGTATCTGTTCTTATCAGTTTAATATCTGATACGTCCCCTATCTGGGGACCATATATTAAATGGATTTTTGAGAACGGGGGCCGATTTCGAAGCTTGCTTCCGTCGCCCTATGCATTGACCCGATATGGCAGTATCTTCGGGTACAGTGCACCACCCCCTTACAGGGTTAAAAAGAAAGATTCCTACTTTCATTGCTACCTGCTTGCTGGCTAGCCAGCTAGCCAGCCCTGTGGGCCTTGCTGCTGCTGCAGCCAAAAAACAAAAGATGGTGCTGCTGCTGCTTCTGCTTCTGCTTGTGTCTGGCCCCTGTTGGAGCGTCCAGGCACAGGACTTCTGCTGCTGCTGACTAAATGGCCTCCTTAATTGGATCATTTGAGTAGCCAGCACACCTGTGCAGGTAGGGCATGACATGATAGGCAGCTGCCTTGATAGCGGGTGGGTGCTGAATGTTCCTAATTGACAAAATAAGATTAATGCTTATGAAGAAATATAAAATCTCATCCCTTCCCCAATATCGCGCCACACCCCTACCCCTTAATTCCCTGGTTGAACGTGATGGACATATGTCTTTTTTCGACCGTACTAACTATGTAACTATGTAACATAACATGGGGGGGGGGGGGTCTCCTGGCTGTTCACACAGGTGTGTCATTGCTGTACATTGACCATGCATTGCTTCTGTGGTATTGCAAAGGCAAAGACAAATGCTTCCAGCCATCCATTGCACTAATGGATTGGTCATCAGCTGGCTGTCTATGTCCCGCATCAATATAGACCAAAGTACAGAGGGTTAGGCTATGCTATTGTGCACCTACCTGATGCATCAGAAGGTGCGAGGCCCTTGCTAAATTCTGTGCACAGACTTTGAGATCTATGCTTTAGACTGTATCTAAACCTGCTCCAACATGGACTGACATTCTGGCCTACTTTCAGCCGATGCGACTTGTCTGTCGCTGAACAGTCGCTTTTTATGTATTCAGCACCTATGTATAATGTTGTAAAAATGCTCTAGAAGCTAAAGTCGCAGAAATGTCACACATATTTGGCCTGCAACTTTCTGTGCGACAAATTCAGACAGGAAAAATCAGTATAAATCCTTAGAAAATTATCCCCCAGTGTCTCCATCTGCTGGCGGTATTGAATAAGCATTGCTGCACTGATGGGGTATGCATTAGACGAAAAAAAAGAAGAAAAAGAAGAATAATACGCCCAGAAAAGAGGCGAAAAGGAGAAAAACGTAAAAAAACGTGAAAAAAAAGTAAGAGGAAGAGAAGGGAAAAAAAGGTGGAAATGGGTTTAAAAGTGATTTCGGCGGAGAAATATATATATATATATATATATATATATATATATATATATATATATGCGCACACACACACATAGATATAAACGTATTCTCCGTTGAGATATTGCAGCCGCTGCTGTGTCCAGGCCCAGGAGCCTTAGCACTGTGCTGTGATGTCACTCAATACCACTGACATCACTAGGTGTAAACAACATCTCTCCTTTGCTGTGTATGTGACTATGGAGCTGTTTGGTGATGTCGTCTATTACGGCCTTCATAGAAGCAACAGGAGATTGTTGCATCCATCTTGAACCCTCAGAACTACAGTGCTATGATGTCACTCACTTCCACAGGCCTTGCAGAGTGTAAACAACAACAACCCAGCTTTGTTGTGTATGTAACCAAAGGGATTTGTGATGTCACCTAGAACCTTCACAGCAGCGACAGCTTTATGAGGAGCATCAGCACTGCTCTGCCTGAGCAGAACCATCACCGCCATAGGTTGTCAAATAACCCGGATTTAACCCACACAGGTAAGTCCAATGGGGTGCAGGCATGTCCTCTATGCTTACAGCTTCCCGTGGGTGTTGGTTTGATACCGTTTGGGGACAGCCAAGGAGGCATCTGCAGGCAACAAAGGTAGGTGTGTGCTTGTGTGTGTGTTTCCTATGCAGATCCTAAGCCCAGTGTCACATGCAAGTAGGAGGAGTAAGAAGGGTTCCTGGCAAATCCGGGTTATGGATTGCATTTAAAAAGGCCCCGTGGGAGTGCAATGGGCCCCTGTCTTGCTGCTTAGCAATAATGGTATGGGTTTAGGTTCTGCTGTGTGTACTGGTGGTTGACTGCCCCCCAGCCCAGAGTGTGCATGGAAAATTGTCTGGCAGCCTCCCTGACAGCAAGCAGTGATAGTGCCCATGAAGGGGACCTTGTTGGGCCCGCCCCTTTCACGGTTATCGCTTCTCGGCCTTTTGGCTAAGATCAAGTGTAGTATCTGTTCTTATCAGTTTAATATCTGATACGTCCCCTATCTGGGGACCATATATTAAATGGATTTTTGAGAACGGGGGCCGATTTCGAAGCTTGCTTCCGTCGCCCTATGCATTGACCCGATATGGCAGTATCTTCGGGTACAGTGCACCACCCCCTTACAGGGTTAAAAAGAAAGATTCCTACTTTCATTGCTACCTGCTTGCTGGCTAGCCAGCTAGCCAGCCCTGTGGGCCTTGCTGCTGCTGCAGCCAAAAAACAAAAGGTGGTGCTGCTGCTGCTTCTGCTGCTTCTGCTTCTGCTTGTGTCTGGCCCCTGTTGGAGCGTCCAGGCACAGGACTTCTGCTGCTGCTGACTAAATGGCCTCCTTAATTGGATCATTTGAGTAGCCAGCACACCTGTGCAGGTAGGGCATGACATGATAGGCAGCTGCCTTGATAGCGGGTGGGTGCTGAATGTTCCTAATTGACAAAATAAGATTAATGCTTATGAAGAAATATAAAATCTCATCCCTTCCCCAATATCGCGCCACACCCCTACCCCTTAATTCCCTGGTTGAACGTGATGGACATATGTCTTTTTTCGACCGTACTAACTATGTAACTATGTAACATAACATGGGGGGGGGGGGTCTCCTGGCTGTTCACACAGGTGTGTCATTGCTGTACATTGACCATGCATTGCTTCTGTGGTATTGCAAAGGCAAAGACAAATGCTTCCAGCCATCCATTGCACTAATGGATTGGTCATCAGCTGGCTGTCTATGTCCCGCATCAATATAGACCAAAGTACAGAGGGTTAGGCTATGCTATTGTGCACCTACCTGATGCATCAGAAGGTGCGAGGCCCTTGCTAAATTCTGTGCACAGACTTTGAGATCTATGCTTTAGACTGTATCTAAACCTGCTCCAACATGGACTGACATTCTGGCCTACTTTCAGCCGATGCGACTTGTCTGTCGCTGAACAGTCGCTTTTTATGTATTCAGCACCTATGTATAATGTTGTAAAAATGCTCTAGAAGCTAAAGTCGCAGAAATGTCACACATATTTGGCCTGCAACTTTCTGTGCGACAAATTCAGACAGGAAAAATCAGTATAAATCCTTAGAAAATTATCCCCCAGTGTCTCCATCTGCTGGCGGTATTGAATAAGCATTGCTGCACTGATGGGGTATGCATTAGACGAAAAAAAAGAAGAAAAAGAAGAATAATACGCCCAGAAAAGAGGCGAAAAGGAGAAAAACGTAAAAAAACGTGAAAAAAAAGTAAGAGGAAGAGAAGGGAAAAAAAGGTGGAAATGGGTTTAAAAGTGATTTCGGCGGAGAAATATATATATATATATATATATATATATATATATATATATATATGCGCACACACACACATAGATATAAACGTATTCTCCGTTGAGATATTGCAGCCGCTGCTGTGTCCAGGCCCAGGAGCCTTAGCACTGTGCTGTGATGTCACTCAATACCACTGACATCACTAGGTGTAAACAACATCTCTCCTTTGCTGTGTATGTGACTATGGAGCTGTTTGGTGATGTCGTCTATTACGGCCTTCATAGAAGCAACAGGAGATTGTTGCATCCATCTTGAACCCTCAGAACTACAGTGCTATGATGTCACTCACTTCCACAGGCCTTGCAGAGTGTAAACAACAACAACCCAGCTTTGTTGTGTATGTAACCAAAGGGATTTGTGATGTCACCTAGAACCTTCACAGCAGCGACAGCTTTATGAGGAGCATCAGCACTGCTCTGCCTGAGCAGAACCATCACCGCCATAGGTTGTCAAATAACCCGGATTTAACCCACACAGGTAAGTCCAATGGGGTGCAGGCATGTCCTCTATGCTTACAGCTTCCCGTGGGTGTTGGTTTGATACCGTTTGGGGACAGCCAAGGAGGCATCTGCAGGCAACAAAGGTAGGTGTGTGCTTGTGTGTGTGTTTCCTATGCAGATCCTAAGCCCAGTGTCACATGCAAGTAGGAGGAGTAAGAAGGGTTCCTGGCAAATCCGGGTTATGGATTGCATTTAAAAAGGCCCCGTGGGAGTGCAATGGGCCCCTGTCTTGCTGCTTAGCAATAATGGTATGGGTTTAGGTTCTGCTGTGTGTACTGGTGGTTGACTGCCCCCCAGCCCAGAGTGTGCATGGAAAATTGTCTGGCAGCCTCCCTGACAGCAAGCAGTGATAGTGCCCATGAAGGGGACCTTGTTGGGCCCGCCCCTTTCACGGTTATCGCTTCTCGGCCTTTTGGCTAAGATCAAGTGTAGTAATACAGGAGATCTGGTCAGAAGGTACTCGGGTACCCCTCTCCTCGGCCTTGTGGGATCGCCCAGGTTTATTGCCTGGGCTTCACCCACTTGTTGCTATTGGGGAGAGGGCTTAGTCCCAGGGTAACGGGTTGCGATCGCCTCTCAAAGCCTTTGGGTGGAGAGAGGTTTGAGCGAATTGGCTGGTTGGTTGGAGCGGAGAGAACCAGACCAAAACACGAATGAACCATGGATGAAGATCTAGATCCTGGTTCGGTACCGGCTTATGCCCGGATTAAACACACTGTGCGGGTCATTCTCACAGGTGATGCGGCGGATGCACGTGGCATGAGGTTCGTGATAGAGGACGTGCTCGACAAGATTCTTAATGTTCGTAAGCGAGAGATTTTGGCCATCCAGGATTACCCTAAGCGGAGGATCTACGACTGCACTTTCATAGGGGAAGGCGTATTCTTAGATGCAGTAATGAAAATTCCAAAGCAAGATGATCCGAGGCTTAAGGGTATCCAAATTGTCGAGCACGTCCTAGATGAAACCAAGTTGATTGTCGTGAAGATGTACTCCCCTTTTGTAAATCAGAGAGAGATCGATGGGTTCCTGGCAGCCTACTTTAAAAAGGTGGAGTTCAGAGGAAAAATCATGAACGACTGTGGTGTCTGGACCTCAAAATGGCGATATCAAGTCACGTGCAACAAAGACCCCACCCTCCCAGGGGGGATACTATTACCGCCTGCTCGTTTTAAATTAAACAATGTGTGTGGCGACCTCTTTTTTGCGGGAATGCCAAACTTCTGCAGAAGGTGCCAACGTTATGGGCACATAAAGGAAAATTGTGAAAGTTCCTGTAAGAAATGTGGAAGCATGCAACATGAAACAGAAAAATGTGATAAGGGTTTGAGATGTAATTTTTGCCGTCACTTTGGTCACATGTATGCTTTCTGTCCCCACAGACCAAAAAAAACCACAGAACAGCAAGGGCAACCCAAGAGAGACGTCCGGAGACCAGCCTGGGGAAAAGCCAGAGAGGAGGAGCACCCCCCACAAGAAGAGGTAAGCTGTGAGATGGAGACCACGGCCCCCCCAAAAGAACCCCAGGAGAAAGAGGCACAGGTGGAAAGGGGGACCCCAAATGAGAGGAGGCCGGGGAAGAGAAATGCGAGAGGGGATCGGGCAGATACCTCAGAGAAGGTGGAAGAGCGAGAGGTGCCCGATTCCACCCCGGAAGGTCCTCCTGCTCGGGGTCCCCCTGAGTGTGAAAACCCGGACGGAGTAGCAAAGGTGAAAAGACGAAGGGGCTCCAAAGGGCGTCCGGACTCGGAGGTGGTCCAGGAGGAGCAGATGGAAGTTCCTGTCGTGACGGGGGCTCCAAGTGAAGCTCCTCCACAGGTCCCAGTGGTGGATACCCCTCCTCCTCCCAGCCAGGAGGAGGTTTCAGGGGTGACCATCTCCGAGGTCCCGGAAACGGACCTAAGTACGCACCCGACCCCTATGGAGGGGCAAGAGGTGGACGCCGAAAAAGAGAATGGAGCCCAGAAGCTGTTCTTACCAATGTACTCCGTCTATACACCTGTGGTCTTGGAAGAGGGGGGCTGCTCGAGCGATGGTGGTTCCTCTCCGGCTTCCTCTATGTGTACGGTAGAGTCAGAGGTGGGGGGTAACGAGAGCTCCAGTGCGCAATCTGGTTTTTAGTTTTGTTATCTGAGCCTCCCTTTTTTTTACATCTCCAATGGCTGAGTTGTCCGGATTGTCTATGAATGTAAGAAGTATAAGTTCACGAGCGAAACGGGTTGCCCTTTTTAACTACTTGTCTATTTTTGCTGCTTCTGTGGTTTTCCTGCAGGAGTGCGGCATCCCGCATAGTTTAAATTATGAAAAGTATAAAAAAGATTGGGTACACGGTCCATCAGTCTGGTCTGGATCTAACGAATCCAGATCAGCAGGGGTCGCCATACTTTTTAAAGGAAATGCTTTTATTGATTTTATTCATGAGATTTTACCAGGCAGAATTTTATTGGTTAAAGCTTTTATTGATGGTATTAAATGGCAGTTTTTAAATTTTTATGGTTCACCCAATAAAAATGATAGAGCACGGATGTTAGAGATTTTACCCCTTTTTATCAATGATTCTGAACCTCTTATTTTAGCAGGTGATTTTAATTGTATTTTAAGGGGGGAGCACCGTTTTACCAATTCAGTAAGTAGAAACTATGATAAAACATCTTCTATGTTAAAAAATATGATTATTGATTTTAGACTTACTGATGTTTTTAAGAAATGCAATAGTATTTTACCAGAAAGAGACGGTGTGACCTGGAGCAACGCAAACTGCAGCTCCAGGATCGATTTTATCTTCTGTTCTTATCAAGTACTGCCTTTTAAGTGTGATGTTTTAACCAATGTTTTTTCTGATCACAAACTTTTATCTTTTAAGGTGAAGAGTGATTTTAGAAAAAAGACTGGGAGGAATGCCTGGAAGATGAATGTATCCCTTTTAGAAGATCCGCAGGTTTTATCCGATTTTATCAACTTCTACAAGGACTGCAGACGGGTAAGAGATCCTAACACTCCCATCAGTATATGGTGGGAGAAAATGAAAATAAAAATAAAAGAGTTTTTTATTAGAGTAGGGATCTCTAGAGCTAAAGAGAAGCGTGAGTTTTACTCCCTTCTAAATACCCGTCTGCAAACCCTGTACAAATTCAGAGACAATGGTATAGAGGTTTATAGAGAAATTACTGACTTAAAAAAAGAAATAAAACAGTGCCTGGAGCAGAAGGGAAAAGAGATAATTTTCAGATCCAAAATAAAGCACCTTGAAGAGAACGAGACCTGCTCCAGGTACTTTTTTAAGAAAGTAACGGATAAAAAGGTTTTCATTGATAATATACAAGGAGAAAAAGATGTACAGGGTATTTTAAAAAGGGTACATTCATTTTATGCGGATCTTTTTAATACAAAAAATATTGATATTGATTTTATGAATGACTCATTGAAGGAGATTACCAATGTTTTAGACCCTGTGTCCCAGTCTCTTTTACAGAGGGAGATCTCGGAACAGGAGGTTTTAGAGACGATCAGGAGTTTTAAATCCGGTAAGGTGCCTGGTCCTGACGGTATACCCATTGAGTTTTATGTCATTTTTTATGGTGTTTTAAAAGATGACCTTTTTTCCCTTTTTACAGAAGTATTTAAAACAAAAGCCCTCCCAGGTTCATGGAGGAAGGGTGATGTCTCCCTGCTGTTCAAAAAGGGAGACCGGTCAGATCTAAAGAACTGGAGACCAATCACCCTCCTCAACTGTGACTACAAAGTGATGGCAAAACTGTGCGCAAATAGATTAAAAAGTGTAATAGAGAAAATAATCCATTCAAATCAGGTCTGTGGGGTGCCTGGGAGGAGCATATGGGAAAATCTTAACCTTTTAAAAGATGTGATTAGTGACACAAAGTCTAGAAACGGAAAACTAGCCATTTTATCCTTAGACTTCGAGAAGGCTTTTGACAGAGTGTCACATTTTTATCTTTTTAAGGTTTTAGAGAAAATGGGTATACCTGAAGGCTTTTTATTGTCTCTTAAGGCCTTTTATAAAAACTGCACAAGCAAGATTTTAGTTAACGGTTTTAAGACACAGGATGTGATTTTAAATTCCGGAGTGAAGCAGGGGTGTCCTTTGTCCCCACTACTTTTCATATGTGCGCTTGAGCCTCTACTATGCACCTTGAGGAGAGATAAGCAAATAAGAGGGGTCCCCCTGCCGGGAGGAGGGGGACTAGAGGCTAAAGTAGTGGGGTACATGGACGATGTGGCAGTGCTCGGAAGGGACACCCCATCGCTTCAAAAAGCCCTAAAGCAAATTGAATTTTTTTGTTGTGCCTCCGGTTTTAAGGTAAATTTTAATAAAAGCAGTGTTTTAAATATAGGAGGACTGTTTTTAAGGGATTTACCCATTCCTGTGTCTGAGTCTGTGCAGATTTTAGGGGTCTCCTTCAGTGAGTCAAACAATGGTTTTAATAGCTGGGACTTGGTGGCTCAAAAAATAAACACAAAAATTTGTATGTGGAACATGAGAAAGCTAACGATGGAGGGGAAGGTTTTAGTTACAAAGATGGTGATTTTACCCATTTTATTGTATCTTGGCATGGTCTTTCCACCCCCCGAAATGATTTTAAATAAAATTATTAAAGCATGTTTTACCTTTTTATGGAGCTCCAAGAGTGAAAAATTGAGAAGAGAGATCGTCATGATGCCAAAAGGTATGGGTGGAAAGGACTTCCCCGACATCAGGGCGTTCCTTTTTACCAAGTTTTTTAGCATGTGTGTTAGCACACTTTTTAAGGATAGTTACTGGTCATATTTTATCCGTTTTAATACAGGTTTTTTTATGAGGAGGAATGGGTGGTTTAAAACTGTTTTAAGCTGTCCTTATGCTTTTAATCTTCCCCAACAATACAAGATTTTAGAGAAAATTTTCAACTTGTACAACTTTAACGGAAAAAGTATTAATGAAGTAACTAATAGCAAAAAAATGTTAAAATATATTAAAGAAAGTGGTTTTATTACCCCTGTGAATAATTTTAATGAAGAGAAATGCAGGAAAATATGGAAGATGGCAAATATGATTTATCTTTTTAATTCACAGAAAGATCTGGCCTGGAGCTGCATACACGAGTGTCTTCCATGCCGGGCATTCCAGCACCGAAGAAGGATGGCCAACACTGCAGTATGCCCGAGGGAGGGCTGCCAGGAACCCGAGACCGTGTACCACCTTTTCTGGACTTGTTTTTATGCAAAAAGGATATGGACTAAAATACTCCCTCTGGTGAAGAAGATAACAGAAATAAAGGACTTAAACTCTGCAGCTGTTTTTTATGGATGTCTGGAATGCCCAATACGGACTCAAGAGACAATGGCATGGAAGATCATAAACTGTGTTAAAGCAGCTCTATGGAATGCCAGAAACATTTTACTTTTTAAACATGAGATTTTATCTGTGAATGATGTTTTAGCTCTTTGTTTTAGTGATATGTACCAGTACTTTTTATTAGACAAGAAATATTATCCTTTATTAGCTAGAAAATGGTATTTTAATGAATGGAACGCCCTTTTGTAAAGCCACCAAGTGCCCATTTTAAGTGTATTATGATTGTATTTATGTGAACTTTTATTGTTATATGTGATTTTATTATCAAAATTTGTTTTTATTGAAAAAAAATTATATTTATAAATCGTAATGCACTTTGTAAAATGTTATGAATTCTAAATAAAAAGATACCCCTCAGGGGTAGCCAAGTTAAAAAAAAATCTGTTCTTATCAGTTTAATATCTGATACGTCCCCTATCTGGGGACCATATATTAAATGGATTTTTGAGAACGGGGGCCGATTTCGAAGCTTGCTTCCGTCGCCCTATGCATTGACCCGATATGGCAGTATCTTCGGGTACAGTGCACCACCCCCTTACAGGGTTAAAAAGAAAGATTCCTACTTTCATTGCTACCTGCTTGCTGGCTAGCCAGCTAGCCAGCCCTGTGGGCCTTGCTGCTGCAGCCAAAAAACAAAAGGTGGTGGTGCTGCTGCTGCTGCTTCTGCTTGTGTCTGGCCGCTGTTGGAGCGTCCAGGCACAGGACTTCTGCTGCTGCTGACTAAATGGCCTCCTTAATTGGATCATTTGAGTAGCCAGCACACCTGTGCAGGTAGGGCATGACATGATAGGCAGCTGCCTTGATAGCGGGTGGGTGCTGAATGTTCCTAATTGACAAAATAAGATTAATGCTTATGAAGAAATATAAAATCTCATCCCTTCCCCAATATCGCGCCACACCCCTACCCCTTAATTCCCTGGTTGAACTTGATGGACATATGTCTTTTTTCGACCGTACTAACTATGTAACTATGTAACATAACATGGGGGGGGGAGGGGGGGGGGGTCTCCTGGCTGTTCACACAGGTGTGTCATTGCTGTACATTGACCATGCATTGCTTCTGTGGTATTGCAAAGGCAAAGACAAATGCTTCCAGCCATCCATTGCACTAATGGATTGGTCATCAGCTGGCTGTCTATGTCCCGCATCAATATAGACCAAAGTACAGAGGGTTAGGCTATGCTATTGTGCACCTACCTGATGCATCAGAAGGTGCGAGGCCCTTGCTAAATTCTGTGCACAGACTTTGAGATCTATACTTTAGACTGTATCTAAACCTGCTCCAACATGGACTGACATTCTGGCCTACTTTCAGCCGATGCGACTTGTCTGTCGCTGAACAGTCGCTTTTTATGTATTCAGCACCTATGTATAATGTTGTAAAAATGCTCTAGAAGCTAAAGTCGCAGAAATGTCACACATATTTGGCCTGCAACTTTCTGTGCGACAAATTCAGACAGGAAAAATCAGTATAAATCCTTAGAAAATTATCCCCCAGTGTCTCCATCTGCTGGCGGTATTGAATAAGCATTGCTGCACTGATGGGGTATGCATTAGACGAAAAAAAAGAAGAAAAAGAAGAATAATACGCCCAGAAAAGAGGCGAAAAGGAGAAAAACGTAAAAAAACGTGAAAAAAAAGTAAGAGGAAGAGAAGGGAAAAAAAGGTGGAAATGGGTTTAAAAGTGATTTCGGCGGAGAAATATATATATATATATATATATATATATATATATATATATATACGCGCACACACACACATATATATAAACGTATTCTCCGTTGAGATATTGCAGCCGCTGCTGTGTCCAGGCCCAGGAGCCTTAGCACTGTGCTGTGATGTCACTCAATACCACTGACATCACTAGGTGTAAACAACATCTCTCCTTTGCTGTGTATGTGACTATGGAGCTGTTTGGTGATGTCGTCTATTATGGCCTTCATAGAAGCAACAGGAGATTGTTGCATCCATCTAGAACCCTCAGAACTACAGTGCTATGATGTCACTCACTTCCACAGGCCTTGCAGAGTGTAAACAACAACAACCCAGCTTTGTTGTGTATGTAACCATAGGGATTTGTGATGTCACCTAGAACCTTCACAGCAGCGACAGCTTTATGAGGAGCATCAGCACTGCTCTGCCTGAGCAGAACCATCACCGCCATAGGTTGTCAAATAACCCGGATTTAACCCACACAGGTAAGTCCAATGGGGTGCAGGCATGTCCTCTATGCTTACAGCTTCCCGTGGGTGTTGGTTTGATACCGTTTGGGGACAGCCAAGGAGGCATCTGCAGGCAACAAAGGTAGGTGTGTGCTTGTGTGTGTGTTTCCTATGCAGATCCTAAGCCCAGTGTCACATGCAAGTAGGAGGAGTAAGAAGGGTTCCTGGCAAATCCGGGTTATGGATTGCATTTAAAAAGGCCCCGTGGGAGTGCAATGGGCCCCTGTCTTGCTGCTTAGCAATAATGGTATGGGTTTAGGTTCTGCTGTGTGTACTGGTGGTTGACTGCCCCCCAGCCCAGAGTGTGCATGGAAAATTGTCTGGCAGCCTCCCTGACAGCAAGCAGTGATAGTGCCCATGAAGGGGACCTTGTTGGGCCCGCCCCTTTCACGGTTATCGCTTCTCGGCCTTTTGGCTAAGATCAAGTGTAGTATCTGTTCTTATCAGTTTAATATCTGATACGTCCCCTATCTGGGGACCATATATTAAATGGATTTTTGAGAACGGGGGCCGATTTCGAAGCTTGCTTCCGTCGCCCTATGCATTGACCCGATATGGCAGTATCTTCGGGTACAGTGCACCACCCCCTTACAGGGTTAAAAAGAAAGATTCCTACTTTCATTGCTACCTGCTTGCTGGCTAGCCAGCTAGCCAGCCCTGTGGGCCTTGCTGCTGCAGCCAAAAAACAAAAGGTGGTGCTGCTGCTGCTGCTTCTGCTTGTGTCTGGCCGCTGTTGGAGCGTCCAGGCACAGGACTTCTGCTGCTGCTGACTAAATGGCCTCCTTAATTGGATCATTTGAGTAGCCAGCACACCTGTGCAGGTAGGGCATGACATGATAGGCAGCTGCCTTGATAGCGGGTGGGTGCTGAATGTTCCTAATTGACAAAATAAGATTAATGCTTATGAAGAAATATAAAATCTCATCCCTTCCCCAATATCGCGCCACACCCCTACCCCTTAATTCCCTGGTTGAACTTGATGGACATATGTCTTTTTTCGACCGTACTAACTATGTAACTATGTAACATAACATGGGGGGGGGGGGGGGGGGGGTCTCCTGGCTGTTCACACAGGTGTGTCATTGCTGTACATTGACCATGCATTGCTTCTGTGGTATTGCAAAGGCAAAGACAAATGCTTCCAGCCATCCATTGCACTAATGGATTGGTCATCAGCTGGCTGTCTATGTCCCGCATCAATATAGACCAAAGTACAGAGGGTTAGGCTATGCTATTGTGCACCTACCTGATGCATCAGAAGGTGCGAGGCCCTTGCTAAATTCTGTGCACAGACTTTGAGATCTATACTTTAGACTGTATCTAAACCTGCTCCAACATGGACTGACATTCTGGCCTACTTTCAGCCGATGCGACTTGTCTGTCGCTGAACAGTCGCTTTTTATGTATTCAGCACCTATGTATAATGTTGTAAAAATGCTCTAGAAGCTAAAGTCGCAGAAATGTCACACATATTTGGCCTGCAACTTTCTGTGCGACAAATTCAGACAGGAAAAATCAGTATAAATCCTTAGAAAATTATCCCCCAGTGTCTCCATCTGCTGGCGGTATTGAATAAGCATTGCTGCACTGATGGGGTATGCATTAGACGAAAAAAAAGAAGAAAAAGAAGAATAATACGCCCAGAAAAGAGGCGAAAAGGAGAAAAACGTAAAAAAACGTGAAAAAAAAGTAAGAGGAAGAGAAGGGAAAAAAAGGTGGAAATGGGTTTAAAAGTGATTTCGGCGGAGAAATATATATATATATATATATATATATATATATATATATATATATACGCGCACACACACACATATATATAAACGTATTCTCCGTTGAGATATTGCAGCCGCTGCTGTGTCCAGGCCCAGGAGCCTTAGCACTGTGCTGTGATGTCACTCAATACCACTGACATCACTAGGTGTAAACAACATCTCTCCTTTGCTGTGTATGTGACTATGGAGCTGTTTGGTGATGTCGTCTATTATGGCCTTCATAGAAGCAACAGGAGATTGTTGCATCCATCTAGAACCCTCAGAACTACAGTGCTATGATGTCACTCACTTCCACAGGCCTTGCAGAGTGTAAACAACAACAACCCAGCTTTGTTGTGTATGTAACCATAGGGATTTGTGATGTCACCTAGAACCTTCACAGCAGCGACAGCTTTATGAGGAGCATCAGCACTGCTCTGCCTGAGCAGAACCATCACCGCCATAGGTTGTCAAATAACCCGGATTTAACCCACACAGGTAAGTCCAATGGGGTGCAGGCATGTCCTCTATGCTTACAGCTTCCCGTGGGTGTTGGTTTGATACCGTTTGGGGACAGCCAAGGAGGCATCTGCAGGCAACAAAGGTAGGTGTGTGCTTGTGTGTGTGTTTCCTATGCAGATCCTAAGCCCAGTGTCACATGCAAGTAGGAGGAGTAAGAAGGGTTCCTGGCAAATCCGGGTTATGGATTGCATTTAAAAAGGCCCCGTGGGAGTGCAATGGGCCCCTGTCTTGCTGCTTAGCAATAATGGTATGGGTTTAGGTTCTGCTGTGTGTACTGGTGGTTGACTGCCCCCCAGCCCAGAGTGTGCATGGAAAATTGTCTGGCAGCCTCCCTGACAGCAAGCAGTGATAGTGCCCATGAAGGGGACCTTGTTGGGCCCGCCCCTTTCACGGTTATCGCTTCTCGGCCTTTTGGCTAAGATCAAGTGTAGTATCTGTTCTTATCAGTTTAATATCTGATACGTCCCCTATCTGGGGACCATATATTAAATGGATTTTTGAGAACGGGGGCCGATTTCGAAGCTTGCTTCCGTCGCCCTATGCATTGACCCGATATGGCAGTATCTTCGGGTACAGTGCACCACCCCCTTACAGGGTTAAAAAGAAAGATTCCTACTTTCATTGCTACCTGCTTGCTGGCTAGCCAGCTAGCCAGCCCTGTGGGCCTTGCTGCTGCAGCCAAAAAACAAAAGGTGGTGCTGCTGCTGCTGCTTCTGCTTGTGTCTGGCCGCTGTTGGAGCGTCCAGGCACAGGACTTCTGCTGCTGCTGACTAGATGGCCTCCTTAATTGGATCATTTGAGTAGCCAGCACACCTGTGCAGGTAGGGCATGACATGATAGGCAGCTGCCTTGATAGCGGGTGGGTGCTGAATGTTCCTAATTGACAAAATAAGATTAATGCTTATGAAGAAATATAAAATCTCATCCCTTCCCCAATATCGCGCCACACCCCTACCCCTTAATTCCCTGGTTGAACTTGATGGACATATGTCTTTTTTCGACCGTACTAACTATGTAACTATGTAACATAACATGGGGGGGGGGGGGGGGGGTCTCCTGGCTGTTCACACAGGTGTGTCATTGCTGTACATTGACCATGCATTGCTTCTGTGGTATTGCAAAGGCAAAGACAAATGCTTCCAGCCATCCATTGCACTAATGGATTGGTCATCAGCTGGCTGTCTATGTCCCGCATCAATATAGACCAAAGTACAGAGGGTTAGGCTATGCTATTGTGCACCTACCTGATGCATCAGAAGGTGCGAGGCCCTTGCTAAATTCTGTGCACAGACTTTGAGATCTATACTTTAGACTGTATCTAAACCTGCTCCAACATGGACTGACATTCTGGCCTACTTTCAGCCGATGCGACTTGTCTGTCGCTGAACAGTCGCTTTTTATGTATTCAGCACCTATGTATAATGTTGTAAAAATGCTCTAGAAGCTAAAGTCGCAGAAATGTCACACATATTTGGCCTGCAACTTTCTGTGCGACAAATTCAGACAGGAAAAATCAGTATAAATCCTTAGAAAATTATCCCCCAGTGTCTCCATCTGCTGGCGGTATTGAATAAGCATTGCTGCACTGATGGGGTATGCATTAGACGAAAAAAAAGAAGAAAAAGAAGAATAATACGCCCAGAAAAGAGGCGAAAAGGAGAAAAACGTAAAAAAACGTGAAAAAAAAGTAAGAGGAAGAGAAGGGAAAAAAAGGTGGAAATGGGTTTAAAAGTGATTTCGGCGGAGAAATATATATATATATATATATATATATATATACGCGCACACACACACATATATATAAACGTATTCTCCGTTGAGATATTGCAGCCGCTGCTGTGTCCAGGCCCAGGAGCCTTAGCACTGTGCTGTGATGTCACTCAATACCACTGACATCACTAGGTGTAAACAACATCTCTCCTTTGCTGTGTATGTGACTATGGAGCTGTTTGGTGATGTCGTCTATTATGGCCTTCATAGAAGCAACAGGAGATTGTTGCATCCATCTAGAACCCTCAGAACTACAGTGCTATGATGTCACTCACTTCCACAGGCCTTGCAGAGTGTAAACAACAACAACCCAGCTTTGTTGTGTATGTAACCATAGGGATTTGTGATGTCACCTAGAACCTTCACAGCAGCGACAGCTTTATGAGGAGCATCAGCACTGCTCTGCCTGAGCAGAACCATCACCGCCATAGGTTGTCAAATAACCCGGATTTAACCCACACAGGTAAGTCCAATGGGGTGCAGGCATGTCCTCTATGCTTACAGCTTCCCGTGGGTGTTGGTTTGATACCGTTTGGGGACAGCCAAGGAGGCATCTGCAGGCAACAAAGGTAGGTGTGTGCTTGTGTGTGTGTTTCCTATGCAGATCCTAAGCCCAGTGTCACATGCAAGTAGGAGGAGTAAGAAGGGTTCCTGGCAAATCCGGGTTATGGATTGCATTTAAAAAGGCCCCGTGGGAGTGCAATGGGCCCCTGTCTTGCTGCTTAGCAATAATGGTATGGGTTTAGGTTCTGCTGTGTGTACTGGTGGTTGACTGCCCCCCAGCCCAGAGTGTGCATGGAAAATTGTCTGGCAGCCTCCCTGACAGCAAGCAGTGATAGTGCCCATGAAGGGGACCTTGTTGGGCCCGCCCCTTTCACGGTTATCGCTTCTCGGCCTTTTGGCTAAGATCAAGTGTAGTATCTGTTCTTATCAGTTTAATATCTGATACGTCCCCTATCTGGGGACCATATATTAAATGGATTTTTGAGAACGGGGGCCGATTTCGAAGCTTGCTTCCGTCGCCCTATGCATTGACCCGATATGGCAGTATCTTCGGGTACAGTGCACCACCCCCTTACAGGGTTAAAAAGAAAGATTCCTACTTTCATTGCTACCTGCTTGCTGGCTAGCCAGCTAGCCAGCCCTGTGGGCCTTGCTGCTGCAGCCAAAAAACAAAAGGTGGTGCTGCTGCTGCTGCTTCTGCTTGTGTCTGGCCGCTGTTGGAGCGTCCAGGCACAGGACTTCTGCTGCTGCTGACTAAATGGCCTCCTTAATTGGATCATTTGAGTAGCCAGCACACCTGTGCAGGTAGGGCATGACATGATAGGCAGCTGCCTTGATAGCGGGTGGGTGCTGAATGTTCCTAAATGACAAAATAAGATTAATGCTTATGAAGAAATATAAAATCTCATCCCTTCCCCAATATCGCGCCACACCCCTACCCCTTAATTCCCTGGTTGAACTTGATGGACATATGTCTTTTTTCGACCGTACTAACTATGTAACTATGTAACATAACATGGGGGGGGGGGGGGGGGGGGGTCTCCTGGCTGTTCACACAGGTGTGTCATTGCTGTACATTGACCATGCATTGCTTCTGTGGTATTGCAAAGGCAAAGACAAATGCTTCCAGCCATCCATTGCACTAATGGATTGGTCATCAGCTGGCTGTCTATGTCCCGCATCAATATAGACCAAAGTACAGAGGGTTAGGCTATGCTATTGTGCACCTACCTGATGCATCAGAAGGTGCGAGGCCCTTGCTAAATTCTGTGCACAGACTTTGAGATCTATACTTTAGACTGTATCTAAACCTGCTCCAACATGGACTGACATTCTGGCCTACTTTCAGCCGATGCGACTTGTCTGTCGCTGAACAGTCGCTTTTTATGTATTCAGCACCTATGTATAATGTTGTAAAAATGCTCTAGAAGCTAAAGTCGCAGAAATGTCACACATATTTGGCCTGCAACTTTCTGTGCGACAAATTCAGACAGGAAAAATCAGTATAAATCCTTAGAAAATTATCCCCCAGTGTCTCCATCTGCTGGCGGTATTGAATAAGCATTGCTGCACTGATGGGGTATGCATTAGACGAAAAAAAAGAAGAAAAAGAAGAATAATACGCCCAGAAAAGAGGCGAAAAGGAGAAAAACGTAAAAAAACGTGAAAAAAAAGTAAGAGGAAGAGAAGGGAAAAAAAGGTGGAAATGGGTTTAAAAGTGATTTCGGCGGAGAAATATATATATATATATATATATATATATATATATATATATATATATACGCGCACACACACACATATATATAAACGTATTCTCCGTTGAGATATTGCAGCCGCTGCTGTGTCCAGGCCCAGGAGCCTTAGCACTGTGCTGTGATGTCACTCAATACCACTGACATCACTAGGTGTAAACAACATCTCTCCTTTGCTGTGTATGTGACTATGGAGCTGTTTGGTGATGTCGTCTATTATGGCCTTCATAGAAGCAACAGGAGATTGTTGCATCCATCTAGAACCCTCAGAACTACAGTGCTATGATGTCACTCACTTCCACAGGCCTTGCAGAGTGTAAACAACAACAACCCAGCTTTGTTGTGTATGTAACCATAGGGATTTGTGATGTCACCTAGAACCTTCACAGCAGCGACAGCTTTATGAGGAGCATCAGCACTGCTCTGCCTGAGCAGAACCATCACCGCCATAGGTTGTCAAATAACCCGGATTTAACCCACACAGGTAAGTCCAATGGGGTGCAGGCATGTCCTCTATGCTTACAGCTTCCCGTGGGTGTTGGTTTGATACCGTTTGGGGACAGCCAAGGAGGCATCTGCAGGCAACAAAGGTAGGTGTGTGCTTGTGTGTGTGTTTCCTATGCAGATCCTAAGCCCAGTGTCACATGCAAGTAGGAGGAGTAAGAAGGGTTCCTGGCAAATCCGGGTTATGGATTGCATTTAAAAAGGCCCCGTGGGAGTGCAATGGGCCCCTGTCTTGCTGCTTAGCAATAATGGTATGGGTTTAGGTTCTGCTGTGTGTACTGGTGGTTGACTGCCCCCCAGCCCAGAGTGTGCATGGAAAATTGTCTGGCAGCCTCCCTGACAGCAAGCAGTGATAGTGCCCATGAAGGGGACCTTGTTGGGCCCGCCCCTTTCACGGTTATCGCTTCTCGGCCTTTTGGCTAAGATCAAGTGTAGTATCTGTTCTTATCAGTTTAATATCTGATACGTCCCCTATCTGGGGACCATATATTAAATGGATTTTTGAGAACGGGGGCCGATTTCGAAGCTTGCTTCCGTCGCCCTATGCATTGACCCGATATGGCAGTATCTTCGGGTACAGTGCACCACCCCCTTACAGGGTTAAAAAGAAAGATTCCTACTTTCATTGCTACCTGCTTGCTGGCTAGCCAGCTAGCCAGCCCTGTGGGCCTTGCTGCTGCAGCCAAAAAACAAAAGGTGGTGCTGCTGCTGCTGCTTCTGCTTCTGCTTGTGTCTGGCCGCTGTTGGAGCGTCCAGGCACAGGACTTCTGCTGCTGCTGACTAAATGGCCTCCTTAATTGGATCATTTGAGTAGCCAGCACACCTGTGCAGGTAGGGCATGACATGATAGGCAGCTGCCTTGATAGCGGGTGGGTGCTGAATGTTCCTAATTGACAAAATAAGATTAATGCTTATGAAGAAATATAAAATCTCATCCCTTCCCCAATATCGCGCCACACCCCTACCCCTTAATTCCCTGGTTGAACTTGATGGACATATGTCTTTTTTCGACCGTACTAACTATGTAACTATGTAACATAACATGGGGGGGGGGGGGGGGGGTCTCCTGGCTGTTCACACAGGTGTGTCATTGCTGTACATTGACCATGCATTGCTTCTGTGGTATTGCAAAGGCAAAGACAAATGCTTCCAGCCATCCATTGCACTAATGGATTGGTCATCAGCTGGCTGTCTATGTCCCGCATCAATATAGACCAAAGTACAGAGGGTTAGGCTATGCTATTGTGCACCTACCTGATGCATCAGAAGGTGCGAGGCCCTTGCTAAATTCTGTGCACAGACTTTGAGATCTATACTTTAGACTGTATCTAAACCTGCTCCAACATGGACTGACATTCTGGCCTACTTTCAGCCGATGCGACTTGTCTGTCGCTGAACAGTCGCTTTTTATGTATTCAGCACCTATGTATAATGTTGTAAAAATGCTCTAGAAGCTAAAGTCGCAGAAATGTCACACATATTTGGCCTGCAACTTTCTGTGCGACAAATTCAGACAGGAAAAATCAGTATAAATCCTTAGAAAATTATCCCCCAGTGTCTCCATCTGCTGGCGGTATTGAATAAGCATTGCTGCACTGATGGGGTATGCATTAGACGAAAAAAAAGAAGAAAAAGAAGAATAATACGCCCAGAAAAGAGGCGAAAAGGAGAAAAACGTAAAAAAACGTGAAAAAAAAGTAAGAGGAAGAGAAGGGAAAAAAAGGTGGAAATGGGTTTAAAAGTGATTTCGGCGGAGAAATATATATATATATATATATATATATATATATATATATATATATATATACGCGCACACACACACATATATATAAACGTATTCTCCGTTGAGATATTGCAGCCGCTGCTGTGTCCAGGCCCAGGAGCCTTAGCACTGTGCTGTGATGTCACTCAATACCACTGACATCACTAGGTGTAAACAACATCTCTCCTTTGCTGTGTATGTGACTATGGAGCTGTTTGGTGATGTCGTCTATTATGGCCTTCATAGAAGCAACAGGAGATTGTTGCATCCATCTAGAACCCTCAGAACTACAGTGCTATGATGTCACTCACTTCCACAGGCCTTGCAGAGTGTAAACAACAACAACCCAGCTTTGTTGTGTATGTAACCATAGGGATTTGTGATGTCACCTAGAACCTTCACAGCAGCGACAGCTTTATGAGGAGCATCAGCACTGCTCTGCCTGAGCAGAACCATCACCGCCATAGGTTGTCAAATAACCCGGATTTAACCCACACAGGTAAGTCCAATGGGGTGCAGGCATGTCCTCTATGCTTACAGCTTCCCGTGGGTGTTGGTTTGATACCGTTTGGGGACAGCCAAGGAGGCATCTGCAGGCAACAAAGGTAGGTGTGTGCTTGTGTGTGTGTTTCCTATGCAGATCCTAAGCCCAGTGTCACATGCAAGTAGGAGGAGTAAGAAGGGTTCCTGGCAAATCCGGGTTATGGATTGCATTTAAAAAGGCCCCGTGGGAGTGCAATGGGCCCCTGTCTTGCTGCTTAGCAATAATGGTATGGGTTTAGGTTCTGCTGTGTGTACTGGTGGTTGACTGCCCCCCAGCCCAGAGTGTGCATGGAAAATTGTCTGGCAGCCTCCCTGACAGCAAGCAGTGATAGTGCCCATGAAGGGGACCTTGTTGGGCCCGCCCCTTTCACGGTTATCGCTTCTCGGCCTTTTGGCTAAGATCAAGTGTAGTATCTGTTCTTATCAGTTTAATATCTGATACGTCCCCTATCTGGGGACCATATATTAAATGGATTTTTGAGAACGGGGGCCGATTTCGAAGCTTGCTTCCGTCGCCCTATGCATTGACCCGATATGGCAGTATCTTCGGGTACAGTGCACCACCCCCTTACAGGGTTAAAAAGAAAGATTCCTACTTTCATTGCTACCTGCTTGCTGGCTAGCCAGCTAGCCAGCCCTGTGGGCCTTGCTGCTGCAGCCAAAAAACAAAAGGTGGTGCTGCTGCTGCTGCTTCTGCTTGTGTCTGGCCGCTGTTGGAGCGTCCAGGCACAGGACTTCTGCTGCTGCTGACTAAATGGCCTCCTTAATTGGATCATTTGAGTAGCCAGCACACCTGTGCAGGTAGGGCATGACATGATAGGCAGCTGCCTTGATAGCGGGTGGGTGCTGAATGTTCCTAATTGACAAAATAAGATTAATGCTTATGAAGAAATATAAAATCTCATCCCTTCCCCAATATCGCGCCACACCCCTACCCCTTAATTCCCTGGTTGAACTTGATGGACATATGTCTTTTTTCGACCGTACTAACTATGTAACTATGTAACATAACATGGGGGGGGGGGGGGGGGGGGTCTCCTGGCTGTTCACACAGGTGTGTCATTGCTGTACATTGACCATGCATTGCTTCTGTGGTATTGCAAAGGCAAAGACAAATGCTTCCAGCCATCCATTGCACTAATGGATTGGTCATCAGCTGGCTGTCTATGTCCCGCATCAATATAGACCAAAGTACAGAGGGTTAGGCTATGCTATTGTGCACCTACCTGATGCATCAGAAGGTGCGAGGCCCTTGCTAAATTCTGTGCACAGACTTTGAGATCTATACTTTAGACTGTATCTAAACCTGCTCCAACATGGACTGACATTCTGGCCTACTTTCAGCCGATGCGACTTGTCTGTCGCTGAACAGTCGCTTTTTATGTATTCAGCACCTATGTATAATGTTGTAAAAATGCTCTAGAAGCTAAAGTCGCAGAAATGTCACACATATTTGGCCTGCAACTTTCTGTGCGACAAATTCAGACAGGAAAAATCAGTATAAATCCTTAGAAAATTATCCCCCAGTGTCTCCATCTGCTGGCGGTATTGAATAAGCATTGCTGCACTGATGGGGTATGCATTAGACGAAAAAAAAGAAGAAAAAGAAGAATAATACGCCCAGAAAAGAGGCGAAAAGGAGAAAAACGTAAAAAAACGTGAAAAAAAAGTAAGAGGAAGAGAAGAGAAAAAAAGGTGGAAATGGGTTTAAAAGTGATTTCGGCGGAGAAATATATATATATATATATATATATATATATATATATATATATACGCGCACACACACACATATATATAAACGTATTCTCCGTTGAGATATTGCAGCCGCTGCTGTGTCCAGGCCCAGGAGCCTTAGCACTGTGCTGTGATGTCACTCAATACCACTGACATCACTAGGTGTAAACAACATCTCTCCTTTGCTGTGCATGTGACTATGGAGCTGTTTGGTGATGTCGTCTATTATGGCCTTCATAGAAGCAACAGGAGATTGTTGCATCCATCTAGAACCCTCAGAACTACAGTGCTATGATGTCACTCACTTCCACAGGCCTTGCAGAGTGTAAACAACAACAACCCAGCTTTGTTGTGTATGTAACCATAGGGATTTGTGATGTCACCTAGAACCTTCACAGCAGCGACAGCTTTATGAGGAGCATCAGCACTGCTCTGCCTGAGCAGAACCATCACCGCCATAGGTTGTCAAATAACCCGGATTTAACCCACACAGGTAAGTCCAATGGGGTGCAGGCATGTCCTCTATGCTTACAGCTTCCCGTGGGTGTTGGTTTGATACCGTTTGGGGACAGCCAAGGAGGCATCTGCAGGCAACAAAGGTAGGTGTGTGCTTGTGTGTGTGTTTCCTATGCAGATCCTAAGCCCAGTGTCACATGCAAGTAGGAGGAGTAAGAAGGGTTCCTGGCAAATCCGGGTTATGGATTGCATTTAAAAAGGCCCCGTGGGAGTGCAATGGGCCCCTGTCTTGCTGCTTAGCAATAATGGTATGGGTTTAGGTTCTGCTGTGTGTACTGGTGGTTGACTGCCCCCCAGCCCAGAGTGTGCATGGAAAATTGTCTGGCAGCCTCCCTGACAGCAAGCAGTGATAGTGCCCATGAAGGGGACCTTGTTGGGCCCGCCCCTTTCACGGTTATCGCTTCTCGGCCTTTTGGCTAAGATCAAGTGTAGTATCTGTTCTTATCAGTTTAATATCTGATACGTCCCCTATCTGGGGACCATATATTAAATGGATTTTTGAGAACGGGGGCCGATTTCGAAGCTTGCTTCCGTCGCCCTATGCATTGACCCGATATGGCAGTATCTTCGGGTACAGTGCACCACCCCCTTACAGGGTTAAAAAGAAAGATTCCTACTTTCATTGCTACCTGCTTGCTGGCTAGCCAGCTAGCCAGCCCTGTGGGCCTTGCTGCTGCAGCCAAAAAACAAAAGGTGGTGCTGCTGCTGCTGCTTCTGCTTGTGTCTGGCCGCTGTTGGAGCGTCCAGGCACAGGACTTCTGCTGCTGCTGACTAAATGGCCTCCTTAATTGGATCATTTGAGTAGCCAGCACACCTGTGCAGGTAGGGCATGACATGATAGGCAGCTGCCTTGATAGCGGGTGGGTGCTGAATGTTCCTAATTGACAAAATAAGATTAATGCTTATGAAGAAATATAAAATCTCATCCCTTCCCCAATATCGCGCCACACCCCTACCCCTTAATTCCCTGGTTGAACTTGATGGACATATGTCTTTTTTCGACCGTACTAACTATGTAACTATGTAACATAACATGGGGGGGGGGGGGGGGGGGTCTCCTGGCTGTTCACACAGGTGTGTCATTGCTGTACATTGACCATGCATTGCTTCTGTGGTATTGCAAAGGCAAAGACAAATGCTTCCAGCCATCCATTGCACTAATGGATTGGTCATCAGCTGGCTGTCTATGTCCCGCATCAATATAGACCAAAGTACAGAGGGTTAGGCTATGCTATTGTGCACCTACCTGATGCATCAGAAGGTGCGAGGCCCTTGCTAAATTCTGTGCACAGACTTTGAGATCTATACTTTAGACTGTATCTAAACCTGCTCCAACATGGACTGACATTCTGGCCTACTTTCAGCCGATGCGACTTGTCTGTCGCTGAACAGTCGCTTTTTATGTATTCAGCACCTATGTATAATGTTGTAAAAATGCTCTAGAAGCTAAAGTCGCAGAAATGTCACACATATTTGGCCTGCAACTTTCTGTGCGACAAATTCAGACAGGAAAAATCAGTATAAATCCTTAGAAAATTATCCCCCAGTGTCTCCATCTGCTGGCGGTATTGAATAAGCATTGCTGCACTGATGGGGTATGCATTAGACGAAAAAAAAGAAGAAAAAGAAGAATAATACGCCCAGAAAAGAGGCGAAAAGGAGAAAAACGTAAAAAAACGTGAAAAAAAAGTAAGAGGAAGAGAAGAGAAAAAAAGGTGGAAATGGGTTTAAAAGTGATTTCGGCGGAGAAATATATATATATATATATATATATATATATATATATATATATACGCGCACACACACACATATATATAAACGTATTCTCCGTTGAGATATTGCAGCCGCTGCTGTGTCCAGGCCCAGGAGCCTTAGCACTGTGCTGTGATGTCACTCAATACCACTGACATCACTAGGTGTAAACAACATCTCTCCTTTGCTGTGCATGTGACTATGGAGCTGTTTGGTGATGTCGTCTATTATGGCCTTCATAGAAGCAACAGGAGATTGTTGCATCCATCTAGAACCCTCAGAACTACAGTGCTATGATGTCACTCACTTCCACAGGCCTTGCAGAGTGTAAACAACAACAACCCAGCTTTGTTGTGTATGTAACCATAGGGATTTGTGATGTCACCTAGAACCTTCACAGCAGCGACAGCTTTATGAGGAGCATCAGCACTGCTCTGCCTGAGCAGAACCATCACCGCCATAGGTTGTCAAATAACCCGGATTTAACCCACACAGGTAAGTCCAATGGGGTGCAGGCATGTCCTCTATGCTTACAGCTTCCCGTGGGTGTTGGTTTGATACCGTTTGGGGACAGCCAAGGAGGCATCTGCAGGCAACAAAGGTAGGTGTGTGCTTGTGTGTGTGTTTCCTATGCAGATCCTAAGCCCAGTGTCACATGCAAGTAGGAGGAGTAAGAAGGGTTCCTGGCAAATCCGGGTTATGGATTGCATTTAAAAAGGCCCCGTGGGAGTGCAATGGGCCCCTGTCTTGCTGCTTAGCAATAATGGTATGGGTTTAGGTTCTGCTGTGTGTACTGGTGGTTGACTGCCCCCCAGCCCAGAGTGTGCATGGAAAATTGTCTGGCAGCCTCCCTGACAGCAAGCAGTGATAGTGCCCATGAAGGGGACCTTGTTGGGCCCGCCCCTTTCACGGTTATCGCTTCTCGGCCTTTTGGCTAAGATCAAGTGTAGTATCTGTTCTTATCAGTTTAATATCTGATACGTCCCCTATCTGGGGACCATATATTAAATGGATTTTTGAGAACGGGGGCCGATTTCGAAGCTTGCTTCCGTCGCCCTATGCATTGACCCGATATGGCAGTATCTTCGGGTACAGTGCACCACCCCCTTACAGGGTTAAAAAGAAAGATTCCTACTTTCATTGCTACCTGCTTGCTGGCTAGCCAGCTAGCCAGCCCTGTGGGCCTTGCTGCTGCAGCCAAAAAACAAAAGGTGGTGCTGCTGCTGCTGCTTCTGCTTGTGTCTGGCCGCTGTTGGAGCGTCCAGGCACAGGACTTCTGCTGCTGCTGACTAAATGGCCTCCTTAATTGGATCATTTGAGTAGCCAGCACACCTGTGCAGGTAGGGCATGACATGATAGGCAGCTGCCTTGATAGCGGGTGGGTGCTGAATGTTCCTAATTGACAAAATAAGATTAATGCTTATGAAGAAATATAAAATCTCATCCCTTCCCCAATATCGCGCCACACCCCTACCCCTTAATTCCCTGGTTGAACTTGATGGACATATGTCTTTTTTCGACCGTACTAACTATGTAACTGTGTAACATAACATGGGGGGGGGGGGGGGGGGGGTCTCCTGGCTGTTCACACAGGTGTGTCATTGCTGTACATTGACCATGCATTGCTTCTGTGGTATTGCAAAGGCAAAGACAAATGCTTCCAGCCATCCATTGCACTAATGGATTGGTCATCAGCTGGCTGTCTATGTCCCGCATCAATATAGACCAAAGTACAGAGGGTTAGGCTATGCTATTGTGCACCTACCTGATGCATCAGAAGGTGCGAGGCCCTTGCTAAATTCTGTGCACAGACTTTGAGATCTATACTTTAGACTGTATCTAAACCTGCTCCAACATGGACTGACATTCTGGCCTACTTTCAGCCGATGCGACTTGTCTGTCGCTGAACAGTCGCTTTTTATGTATTCAGCACCTATGTATAATGTTGTAAAAATGCTCTAGAAGCTAAAGTCGCAGAAATGTCACACATATTTGGCCTGCAACTTTCTGTGCGACAAATTCAGACAGGAAAAATCAGTATAAATCCTTAGAAAATTATCCCCCAGTGTCTCCATCTGCTGGCGGTATTGAATAAGCATTGCTGCACTGATGGGGTATGCATTAGACGAAAAAAAAGAAGAAAAAGAAGAATAATACGCCCAGAAAAGAGGCGAAAAGGAGAAAAACGTAAAAAAACGTGAAAAAAAAGTAAGAGGAAGAGAAGGGAAAAAAAGGTGGAAATGGGTTTAAAAGTGATTTCGGCGGAGAAATATATATACATATATATATATATATATATATATATATATATATATATATATATACGCGCACACACACACATATATATAAACGTATTCTCCGTTGAGATATTGCAGCCGCTGCTGTGTCCAGGCCCAGGAGCCTTAGCACTGTGCTGTGATGTCACTCAATACCACTGACATCACTAGGTGTAAACAACATCTCTCCTTTGCTGTGTATGTGACTATGGAGCTGTTTGGTGATGTCGTCTATTATGGCCTTCATAGAAGCAACAGGAGATTGTTGCATCCATCTAGAACCCTCAGAACTACAGTGCTATGATGTCACTCACTTCCACAGGCCTTGCAGAGTGTAAACAACAACAACCCAGCTTTGTTGTGTATGTAACCATAGGGATTTGTGATGTCACCTAGAACCTTCACAGCAGCGACAGCTTTATGAGGAGCATCAGCACTGCTCTGCCTGAGCAGAACCATCACCGCCATAGGTTGTCAAATAACCCGGATTTAACCCACACAGGTAAGTCCAATGGGGTGCAGGCATGTCCTCTATGCTTACAGCTTCCCGTGGGTGTTGGTTTGATACCGTTTGGGGACAGCCAAGGAGGCATCTGCAGGCAACAAAGGTAGGTGTGTGCTTGTGTGTGTGTTTCCTATGCAGATCCTAAGCCCAGTGTCACATGCAAGTAGGAGGAGTAAGAAGGGTTCCTGGCAAATCCGGGTTATGGATTGCATTTAAAAAGGCCCCGTGGGAGTGCAATGGGCCCCTGTCTTGCTGCTTAGCAATAATGGTATGGGTTTAGGTTCTGCTGTGTGTACTGGTGGTTGACTGCCCCCCAGCCCAGAGTGTGCATGGAAAATTGTCTGGCAGCCTCCCTGACAGCAAGCAGTGATAGTGCCCATGAAGGGGACCTTGTTGGGCCCGCCCCTTTCACGGTTATCGCTTCTCGGCCTTTTGGCTAAGATCAAGTGTAGTATCTGTTCTTATCAGTTTAATATCTGATACGTCCCCTATCTGGGGACCATATATTAAATGGATTTTTGAGAACGGGGGCCGATTTCGAAGCTTGCTTCCGTCGCCCTATGCATTGACCCGATATGGCAGTATCTTCGGGTACAGTGCACCACCCCCTTACAGGGTTAAAAAGAAAGATTCCTACTTTCATTGCTACCTGCTTGCTGGCTAGCCAGCTAGCCAGCCCTGTGGGCCTTGCTGCTGCAGCCAAAAAACAAAAGGTGGTGCTGCTGCTGCTGCTTCTGCTTGTGTCTGGCCGCTGTTGGAGCGTCCAGGCACAGGACTTCTGCTGCTGCTGACTAAATGGCCTCCTTAATTGGATCATTTGAGTAGCCAGCACACCTGTGCAGGTAGGGCATGACATGATAGGCAGCTGCCTTGATAGCGGGTGGGTGCTGAATGTTCCTAATTGACAAAATAAGATTAATGCTTATGAAGAAATATAAAATCTCATCCCTTCCCCAATATCGCGCCACACCCCTACCCCTTAATTCCCTGGTTGAACTTGATGGACATATGTCTTTTTTCGACCGTACTAACTATGTAACTATGTAACATAACATGGGGGGGGGGGGGGGGGGTCTCCTGGCTGTTCACACAGGTGTGTCATTGCTGTACATTGACCATGCATTGCTTCTGTGGTATTGCAAAGGCAAAGACAAATGCTTCCAGCCATCCATTGCACTAATGGATTGGTCATCAGCTGGCTGTCTATGTCCCGCATCAATATAGACCAAAGTACAGAGGGTTAGGCTATGCTATTGTGCACCTACCTGATGCATCAGAAGGTGCGAGGCCCTTGCTAAATTCTGTGCACAGACTTTGAGATCTATACTTTAGACTGTATCTAAACCTGCTCCAACATGGACTGACATTCTGGCCTACTTTCAGCCGATGCGACTTGTCTGTCGCTGAACAGTCGCTTTTTATGTATTCAGCACCTATGTATAATGTTGTAAAAATGCTCTAGAAGCTAAAGTCGCAGAAATGTCACACATATTTGGCCTGCAACTTTCTGTGCGACAAATTCAGACAGGAAAAATCAGTATAAATCCTTAGAAAATTATCCCCCAGTGTCTCCATCTGCTGGCGGTATTGAATAAGCATTGCTGCACTGATGGGGTATGCATTAGACGAAAAAAAAGAAGAAAAAGAAGAATAATACGCCCAGAAAAGAGGCGAAAAGGAGAAAAACGTAAAAAAACGTGAAAAAAAAGTAAGAGGAAGAGAAGGGAAAAAAAGGTGGAAATGGGTTTAAAAGTGATTTCGGCGGAGAAATATATATATATATATATATATATATATATATATATATATATATACGCGCACACACACACATATATATAAACGTATTCTCCGTTGAGATATTGCAGCCGCTGCTGTGTCCAGGCCCAGGAGCCTTAGCACTGTGCTGTGATGTCACTCAATACCACTGACATCACTAGGTGTAAACAACATCTCTCCTTTGCTGTGTATGTGACTATGGAGCTGTTTGGTGATGTCGTCTATTATGGCCTTCATAGAAGCAACAGGAGATTGTTGCATCCATCTAGAACCCTCAGAACTACAGTGCTATGATGTCACTCACTTCCACAGGCCTTGCAGAGTGTAAACAACAACAACCCAGCTTTGTTGTGTATGTAACCATAGGGATTTGTGATGTCACCTAGAACCTTCACAGCAGCGACAGCTTTATGAGGAGCATCAGCACTGCTCTGCCTGAGCAGAACCATCACCGCCATAGGTTGTCAAATAACCCGGATTTAACCCACACAGGTAAGTCCAATGGGGTGCAGGCATGTCCTCTATGCTTACAGCTTCCCGTGGGTGTTGGTTTGATACCGTTTGGGGACAGCCAAGGAGGCATCTGCAGGCAACAAAGGTAGGTGTGTGCTTGTGTGTGTGTTTCCTATGCAGATCCTAAGCCCAGTGTCACATGCAAGTAGGAGGAGTAAGAAGGGTTCCTGGCAAATCCGGGTTATGGATTGCATTTAAAAAGGCCCCGTGGGAGTGCAATGGGCCCCTGTCTTGCTGCTTAGCAATAATGGTATGGGTTTAGGTTCTGCTGTGTGTACTGGTGGTTGACTGCCCCCCAGCCCAGAGTGTGCATGGAAAATTGTCTGGCAGCCTCCCTGACAGCAAGCAGTGATAGTGCCCATGAAGGGGACCTTGTTGGGCCCGCCCCTTTCACGGTTATCGCTTCTCGGCCTTTTGGCTAAGATCAAGTGTAGTATCTGTTCTTATCAGTTTAATATCTGATACGTCCCCTATCTGGGGACCATATATTAAATGGATTTTTGAGAACGGGGGCCGATTTCGAAGCTTGCTTCCGTCGCCCTATGCATTGACCCGATATGGCAGTATCTTCGGGTACAGTGCACCACCCCCTTACAGGGTTAAAAAGAAAGATTCCTACTTTCATTGCTACCTGCTTGCTGGCTAGCCAGCTAGCCAGCCCTGTGGGCCTTGCTGCTGCAGCCAAAAAACAAAAGGTGGTGCTGCTGCTGCTGCTTCTGCTTGTGTCTGGCCGCTGTTGGAGCGTCCAGGCACAGGACTTCTGCTGCTGCTGACTAAATGGCCTCCTTAATTGGATCATTTGAGTAGCCAGCACACCTGTGCAGGTAGGGCATGACATGATAGGCAGCTGCCTTGATAGCGGGTGGGTGCTGAATGTTCCTAATTGACAAAATAAGATTAATGCTTATGAAGAAATATAAAATCTCATCCCTTCCCCAATATCGCGCCACACCCCTACCCCTTAATTCCCTGGTTGAACTTGATGGACATATGTCTTTTTTCGACCGTACTAACTATGTAACTATGTAACATAACATGGGGGGGGGGGGGGGGGGTCTCCTGGCTGTTCACACAGGTGTGTCATTGCTGTACATTGACCATGCATTGCTTCTGTGGTATTGCAAAGGCAAAGACAAATGCTTCCAGCCATCCATTGCACTAATGGATTGGTCATCAGCTGGCTGTCTATGTCCCGCATCAATATAGACCAAAGTACAGAGGGTTAGGCTATGCTATTGTGCACCTACCTGATGCATCAGAAGGTGCGAGGCCCTTGCTAAATTCTGTGCACAGACTTTGAGATCTATACTTTAGACTGTATCTAAACCTGCTCCAACATGGACTGACATTCTGGCCTACTTTCAGCCGATGCGACTTGTCTGTCGCTGAACAGTCGCTTTTTATGTATTCAGCACCTATGTATAATGTTGTAAAAATGCTCTAGAAGCTAAAGTCGCAGAAATGTCACACATATTTGGCCTGCAACTTTCTGTGCGACAAATTCAGACAGGAAAAATCAGTATAAATCCTTAGAAAATTATCCCCCAGTGTCTCCATCTGCTGGCGGTATTGAATAAGCATTGCTGCACTGATGGGGTATGCATTAGACGAAAAAAAAGAAGAAAAAGAAGAATAATACGCCCAGAAAAGAGGCGAAAAGGAGAAAAACGTAAAAAAACGTGAAAAAAAAGTAAGAGGAAGAGAAGGGAAAAAAAGGTGGAAATGGGTTTAAAAGTGATTTCGGCGGAGAAATATATATATATATATATATATATATATATATATATATATATATATATACGCGCACACACACACATATATATAAACGTATTCTCCGTTGAGATATTGCAGCCGCTGCTGTGTCCAGGCCCAGGAGCCTTAGCACTGTGCTGTGATGTCACTCAATACCACTGACATCACTAGGTGTAAACAACATCTCTCCTTTGCTGTGTATGTGACTATGGAGCTGTTTGGTGATGTCGTCTATTATGGCCTTCATAGAAGCAACAGGAGATTGTTGCATCCATCTAGAACCCTCAGAACTACAGTGCTATGATGTCACTCACTTCCACAGGCCTTGCAGAGTGTAAACAACAACAACCCAGCTTTGTTGTGTATGTAACCATAGGGATTTGTGATGTCACCTAGAACCTTCACAGCAGCGACAGCTTTATGAGGAGCATCAGCACTGCTCTGCCTGAGCAGAACCATCACCGCCATAGGTTGTCAAATAACCCGGATTTAACCCACACAGGTAAGTCCAATGGGGTGCAGGCATGTCCTCTATGCTTACAGCTTCCCGTGGGTGTTGGTTTGATACCGTTTGGGGACAGCCAAGGAGGCATCTGCAGGCAACAAAGGTAGGTGTGTGCTTGTGTGTGTGTTTCCTATGCAGATCCTAAGCCCAGTGTCACATGCAAGTAGGAGGAGTAAGAAGGGTTCCTGGCAAATCCGGGTTATGGATTGCATTTAAAAAGGCCCCGTGGGAGTGCAATGGGCCCCTGTCTTGCTGCTTAGCAATAATGGTATGGGTTTAGGTTCTGCTGTGTGTACTGGTGGTTGACTGCCCCCCAGCCCAGAGTGTGCATGGAAAATTGTCTGGCAGCCTCCCTGACAGCAAGCAGTGATAGTGCCCATGAAGGGGACCTTGTTGGGCCCGCCCCTTTCACGGTTATCGCTTCTCGGCCTTTTGGCTAAGATCAAGTGTAGTATCTGTTCTTATCAGTTTAATATCTGATACGTCCCCTATCTGGGGACCATATATTAAATGGATTTTTGAGAACGGGGGCCGATTTCGAAGCTTGCTTCCGTCGCCCTATGCATTGACCCGATATGGCAGTATCTTCGGGTACAGTGCACCACCCCCTTACAGGGTTAAAAAGAAAGATTCCTACTTTCATTGCTACCTGCTTGCTGGCTAGCCAGCTAGCCAGCCCTGTGGGCCTTGCTGCTGCAGCCAAAAAACAAAAGGTGGTGCTGCTGCTGCTGCTTCTGCTTGTGTCTGGCCGCTGTTGGAGCGTCCAGGCACAGGACTTCTGCTGCTGCTGACTAAATGGCCTCCTTAATTGGATCATTTGAGTAGCCAGCACACCTGTGCAGGTAGGGCATGACATGATAGGCAGCTGCCTTGATAGCGGGTGGGTGCTGAATGTTCCTAATTGACAAAATAAGATTAATGCTTATGAAGAAATATAAAATCTCATCCCTTCCCCAATATCGCGCCACACCCCTACCCCTTAATTCCCTGGTTGAACTTGATGGACATATGTCTTTTTTCGACCGTACTAACTATGTAACTATGTAACATAACATGGGGGGGGGGGGGGGGGGGGTCTCCTGGCTGTTCACACAGGTGTGTCATTGCTGTACATTGACCATGCATTGCTTCTGTGGTATTGCAAAGGCAAAGACAAATGCTTCCAGCCATCCATTGCACTAATGGATTGGTCATCAGCTGGCTGTCTATGTCCCGCATCAATATAGACCAAAGTACAGAGGGTTAGGCTATGCTATTGTGCACCTACCTGATGCATCAGAAGGTGCGAGGCCCTTGCTAAATTCTGTGCACAGACTTTGAGATCTATACTTTAGACTGTATCTAAACCTGCTCCAACATGGACTGACATTCTGGCCTACTTTCAGCCGATGCGACTTGTCTGTCGCTGAACAGTCGCTTTTTATGTATTCAGCACCTATGTATAATGTTGTAAAAATGCTCTAGAAGCTAAAGTCGCAGAAATGTCACACATATTTGGCCTGCAACTTTCTGTGCGACAAATTCAGACAGGAAAAATCAGTATAAATCCTTAGAAAATTATCCCCCAGTGTCTCCATCTGCTGGCGGTATTGAATAAGCATTGCTGCACTGATGGGGTATGCATTAGACGAAAAAAAAGAAGAAAAAGAAGAATAATACGCCCAGAAAAGAGGCGAAAAGGAGAAAAACGTAAAAAAACGTGAAAAAAAAGTAAGAGGAAGAGAAGGGAAAAAAAGGTGGAAATGGGTTTAAAAGTGATTTCGGCGGAGAAATATATATATATATATATATATATATATACGCGCACACACACACATATATATAAACGTATTCTCCGTTGAGATATTGCAGCCGCTGCTGTGTCCAGGCCCAGGAGCCTTAGCACTGTGCTGTGATGTCACTCAATACCACTGACATCACTAGGTGTAAACAACATCTCTCCTTTGCTGTGTATGTGACTATGGAGCTGTTTGGTGATGTCGTCTATTATGGCCTTCATAGAAGCAACAGGAGATTGTTGCATCCATCTAGAACCCTCAGAACTACAGTGCTATGATGACACTCACTTCCACAGGCCTTGCAGAGTGTAAACAACAACAACCCAGCTTTGTTGTGTATGTAACCATAGGGATTTGTGATGTCACCTAGAACCTTCACAGCAGCGACAGCTTTATGAGGAGCATCAGCACTGCTCTGCCTGAGCAGAACCATCACCGCCATAGGTTGTCAAATAACCCGGATTTAACCCACACAGGTAAGTCCAATGGGGTGCAGGCATGTCCTCTATGCTTACAGCTTCCCGTGGGTGTTGGTTTGATACCGTTTGGGGACAGCCAAGGAGGCATCTGCAGGCAACAAAGGTAGGTGTGTGCTTGTGTGTGTGTTTCCTATGCAGATCCTAAGCCCAGTGTCACATGCAAGTAGGAGGAGTAAGAAGG